>NC_091982.1:145863490-146068359 GCF_044704955.1 Pristiophorus japonicus | reverse complement strand
TCCCGAAACTTGGGCCCTATGAATGCACACATCTACCTCACAAAGCTGCACTCTCAGTAGCTCCATAATTGATCTGCCACACCCCTGAATCATAGAAGCATGGAAATTTATAGCACGGATGGAGGCCCTTTCGGCCCATCATGTCCGTGTCAGCCAACAAAGAGCTATTTCAGCCTAATTCCGCTTTCCAGCTCTAGGTCTGTAGCCTTGAAGGTTACGGCAATTCAGGTGCACATCCAGGTACTGTTTAAATGTGGTAAGGGTTTCTGCCTCTACCACCCTTTCAGGCAGTGAGTTCCAGACCCCCACCACCCTCTGGGTGAAGAAATTTCCCCTCAATTCCCCTCTAAACCTCCTACCAATTACTTTAAATCTATGCACTCGGGTTGTTGATCCCTCTGCTGAGGGAAATAGGTCCTTCCTATCCATTCTACCAAGGCCTGTCATAATTTTATACACCTCAATAAGGTCTCCTCTCAGCCTCCTCTGTTCCAAAGAAAACCCCAGCCTATCCAATATTTCCTCATAGTTAAAATTCTCCAGACCAGGAAACATCCTCATAAATCTCCTCTGTACCCTCTCCAGTGCAATCACATCTTACCTGAACTCACAGCTGATGCACCCGGGGTGGGGAGATGGGAAACCTCTCATTGCAGAGGTTTCATTGAAGCTTGAGAATAATAAAGCGGGGGCGACTACACAAACCGTTCATTGTCCTAAAATCGAGGGATTAGATTCCAGAATAGTTGCAAAAGTCAGTCAATGATTGTTTGCATGCCAGACACGAGACTACAAAAGCAAGCGCTCTACTCGGAACTCCCTTCACAGCAAACGAGCCAAAGGTGGGCAGAGGAAACATTACAAGGACACCCGCAAAGCTTCTCTGATAAAGTGCAACATCCCCACTGACACCTGGGAGTCCCTGGCCAAAGACCACCCTAAGTGGAGGAAGTGCATCCGGGAGGGCACTGAACACCTCGAGTCTCATCGCCGAGAGCATGCAGAAAGCAAGCGCAGGCAGCGGAAGGAGCGTGCGACAAACCTGTCCCACCCACCCCTTCCCTCAACGACTGTCTGTGCCACTTGTGACAGGGACTGTTCAGCCACCCTGATTTTAAGAGTGGAAGCAAATCTTCCTCAATTCCAAGAGACTACCTATGATGATGATGAGTTACCAGTTAAGCTTAAATGGGAATATGGAAAAATGAAGAATGTGGCAGTATGTGGAAAAGGTTTCTCCTCGAAATGGTTATGTAGTGCTATCAAATTTCATCTACTTGGAAACACAAATCACATTCGGGTTTCAATTCCTCTCTTCCTAACTGAATTTTAGACCTATTTCCCACTGTGTTTTCACTCGCACAATTTCTCAAAATCTCCTAATTCTTCAGCAGGTGCCAGGGGCAGTGATCGTTCTCATTTACTCTCTTCACTAGAGCAGGCGCACGAGTGATTGTCTGTATATTACTAATGATCAGATATCTTCCACAGAGGGCACGGCACTTTAAATGTGTCAGAGGCAAAAAAATTGTTACATTTTCCCGATTGGCTCAAATTTCCCCCAATATCCATGGTCTGTCACTAACTGCTAGCCTATTCTCTGATCACTGCCAGCAATGCCAGGGGAGATGCACTGATAACAATGTTTAAACTTGCTCACAAAAGTTATTTGAAAGAAGATATTCATGTCAAGTGTTCTTAAAAATATCTGAAGTATGTGACTCGACAAGTAATGTATAAAAGTTTGTACAAAGGAACGCTATCTAGAAAATCTTACAAATTATCTCTATGGAAAGTGCCTTAAAATGTTTCAATGTGACAAGGCACTATATAAATGCAAGTATTAATAATCAAAACAATTAAAATGATATCAAGTTAGCATTGATTAAAACATGCAAAGATAAACCACCTCAAACTTCCTGTGGCACTGAGAATGGTCAACATTTTCAAGCATTCCACACTATGCTGACATTCTGTTAACAAGTTAGTCAAATACATGTTACACGCACAGGCATAACCACATCTGAAGGCCTGTTTTCCTGTTCACAGTCACTGAACAGAAACACGGAGGAGACAGCCAATCGGGGTCTCAGTGAAGTGTATCCACCGCCTTTTTTGGTACTGACAGCCAACAGAACAGTGACACCTGTCTCACTGCATCAACCGCACGTGCACATTCTCGCACGCTGAAAAATAATTTGTTACATGAAGCCTGCTTCCAGCGCAGGTACAGTAGCGTCGGGATGTTACTGGACTAGTAATCCAGAGCTGGATTAAGAATCTAGAGAACATGAATTCCAAACTCATCACGTTAGTCTGAGAACTTGAATTCAGTAAAAAAAAAATTCTCAGCGTCAGTAAGTGACCATGAAGTGGTCAGACTGTTGAAAAGGCCCAAGTAGTCGACAAATGCCCTTTAAGGAAAGCTGCCCTCCTTACTTGGGGGTATGACCTGTGCATGACTGCAGCCCAACACAAACATGGCTGAGTCATAAATGATCTCTGAAGTGGCCTAGCAAACCACTCGGTTGTATCAAACCACTAGAAAGAAAAACAATAATAAAATCAGCCGGACCACTTGGCCACAACCTCGGCATTGAATCAAGACTCAGTTGGCCCTGGAAAGTCCTTCTCACTAACATCGGGGGGTTGGTGCCAAAGTTGAGAGAGCTAGCCCACAGACTAGTCAAATGACAGTCTGATTATGTCTCTGTGATTATGACTATCAGCCAAAGTCCTCCATCATTATTCCTGGGTACGTCCTATCCCAACGATAGGGCAGACCCACCAGAGCTGGCAGCACAGGGGTATATAGTCCGGTCGGAGTAGCCATGAGAGCCCTCAACATCGACTCCGGATCCCATAAAGTCTCATACCCTTAGATCAAACATGAGCAAGGAAGCCTCCTGCTGATTACCACCTACCTCCCTCCCTCAGCTGATGAATCAGTACTCCACCATGTTGAACACCGCATGGAGGAAGCACTGAGGGTAGCAAGGGCACAGAATATATTCTGGGCAGAGGACTTCAAGGTACATCAAGAGTGGCTCGGTACTATCATTGAATGAGCTGACCTACTCCTGAAAACCATAGCTGTAAAACTGGCTTGCAGCAGGTGGTGAGAGAATCTACACGAGGGAACAATGTACTTGATCTTATCCTCACCAATCTACCTGTCACAGATGCGTCTGTCCTTGATGGTATTGGTGAAGACCAAGTCCCGTCTTCACACTGAGGACACCCTCCATCATGGTGTGTGGCACTACCACCGTGCGAAGTGAAATAGATGAGGAATGGATCGATCAGCTCAAAACCGGCCACCTATGCGCCGTTGTGGGCCATCAGCAGGATAATTGTGTTCCACCACAATCTGTAAGCTCATGGTCAGCATATCCCTCACTCCTCCATCACCATCAAGCCAGATGACCAACCCAGGTTCAATGAGAAGAGCATTCCAGGAGCAGCACCATGCGTACCTGAAAATGAGGTGCCCACTGGTGTTGCAATAACAGAGGAAGCAGCAGCGTTGTCACATCACCCCAACTTATCGGGATATATCATGTTGCAACATGATCTCCTCGACTTCAGTCGGAATACTACTACACGCAGGTAGTAAACCCAGGCATTTATTGAACACTAAGGAGCTACATAAGCAGTATATCTACAGTAATTGCAAGCTTTTACAACACTCCTTGCAATGTCAAAAACAAAGATACATCTGCTGCATTAACCCTCAAAATAACACTGACCAGGGAACCAACCTCAACCCCTATCTCACTATGCAGGAAGGCTAGCCCTCTTCGACTCCCATCTCACTATACCAACAAATCACAGCTCTCCCGATATCACTGCACAATCACAGCCCCCTCTAATACCCGCCCACCAACTCCCCGCCCCCCCCCCCCCCCCCGAGCAATCACAGCTCTTTCCAAACCCCCATCTCACTATACCAGCAATCACAGCCCTCTCCAAACCCCCATCTCACTGTACAGGCAATCACAGCCCTCTCCAAACCCCCATCTCACTGTACAGGCAATCACAGCCCTCTCCAAACCCCCATCTCACTGTACAGGCAATCACAGCCCTCTCCAACCCCCCATCTCACTGTACAGGCAATCACAGCCCTCTCCAAACCCCTCTCTCACTGTACAGGGAATCACAGCCCTCTCCAAACCCCCATCTCACTGTACAGGCAATCACAGCTCTCTCCAACCCCCCATCTCACTGTACAGGCAATCACAGCTCTTTCCAAACCCCCATCTCACTGTACAGGCAATCACAGCCCTCTCCAAACCCCCATCTCACTGTACAGGCAATCACAGCTCTTTCCAAACACCCATCTCACTGTACAGGCAATCACAGCCCTCTCCAAACCCCCATCTCACTGTACAGGCAATCACAGCCCTCTCCAAACCCCTCTCTCACTGTACAGGCAATCACAGCCCTCTCCAACCCCCCATCTCACTGTACAGGCAATCACAGCTCTTTCCAAACCCCCATCTCACTGTACAGGCAATCACAGCCCTCTCCAAACCCCCATCTCACTGTACAGGCAATCACAAGCCTCTCCAAACCCCCATCTCACTGTACCAGCAATCACAGCTCTTTCCAAACCCCCATTTCACTGTACAGGCAATCACAGCCCTCTCCAAACCCCCATCTCACTGTACAGGCAATCACAGCCCTCTCCAAACCCCCATCTCACTGTACAGGCAATCACAGCTCTTTCCAAACCCCCATCTCACTGTACAGGCAATCACAGCCCTCTCCAAACCCCCATCTCACTGTACAGGCAATCACAGCTCTTTCCAAACACCCATCTCACTGTACAGGCAATCACAGCCCTCTCCAAACCCCCATCTCACTGTACAGGCAATCACAGCCCTCTCCAAACCCCTCTCTCACTGTACAGGCAATCACAGCCCTCTCCAAACCCCCATCTCACTGTACAGGCAATCACAGCTCTTTCCAAACCCCCATCTCATTGTACAGGCAATCACAGCCCTCTCCAAACCCCCATCTCACTGTACAGGCAATCACAACCCTCTCCAAACCCCCATCTCACTGTACAGGCAATCACAGCCCTCTCCAAACCCCCATCTCACTGTACAGGCAATCACAGCCCTCTCCAAACCCCCATCTCACTGTACAGGCAATCACACAGCCCTCTCCAAACCCCCATCTCACTGTACAGGCAATCACACAGCCCTCTCCAAACCCCCATCTCACTGTACAGGCAATCACAGCTCCCTCCAAACCCCCATCTCACTAGACCAGCAATCACAGCCCTCTCCAAACCCCCATCTCACTGTACAGGCAATCACAGCACTCTCCAAACCCCCATCTCACTAGACCAGCAATCACAGCACTCTCCAAACCCCCATCTCACTATACCAGCAATCACAGCTCTCTCGACCAGCAATCACAGCTCTCTCCAAACCCCCATCTCTCTATACCAGCAATCACAGCTCTCTCCAAACCCCCAGCTCACTATACCAGCAATCACAGCTCTCTCCAAACCCCCATCTCATTAGACCAGCAATCACAGCACTCTCCAAACCCCCATCTCACTATACCAGCAATCACAGCTCTTTCCAAACCCCCATTTCACTGTAGCAGCAATCACAGCCCTCTCCAAACCCCCATCTCACTGTACAGGCAATCACAGCCCTCTCCAAACCCCCATCTCACTGTACAGGCAATCACAGCCCTCTCCAAACCCCCATCTCACTGTACAGGCAATCACACAGCCCTCTCCAAACCCCCATCTCACTGTACAGGCAATCACACAGCCCTCTCCAAACCCCCATCTCACTGTACAGGCAATCACACAGCCCTCTCCAAACCCCCATCTCACTGTACAGGCAATCACAGCTCCCTCCAAACCCCCATCTCACTAGACCAGCAATCACAGCCCTCTCCAAACCCCCATCTCACTGTACAGGCAATCACAGCACTCTCCAAACCCCCATCTCACTAGACCAGCAATCACAGCTCTCTCCAAACCCTCAGCTCACTATACCAGCAATCACAGCACTCTCCAAACCCCCATCTCACTAGACCAGCAATCACAGCCCTCTCCAAACCCTCAGCTCACTGTACAGGCAATCACAGCACTCTCCAAACCCCCATCTCACTATACCAGCAATCACAGCTCTCTCCAAACCCCCAGCTCACTAGACCAGCAATCACAGCTCTTTCCAAACCCCCATCTCTCTATACCAGCAATCACAGCTCTCTCCAAACCCCCAGCTCACTATACCAGCAATCACAGCTCTCTCCAAACCCCCAGCTCACTAGACCAGCAATCACAGCTCTCTCCAAACCCCCATCTCTCTATACCAGCAATCACAGCTCTCTCCAAACCCCCATCTCACTAGACCAGCAATCACAGCTCTCTCCAAACCCCCATCTCACTAGACCAGCAATCACAGCTCTCTCCAAACCCCCATCTCACTATACCAGCAATCACAGCTCTCTCCAAACCCCCATCTCACTGTACCAGCAATCACAGTTCTCTCCAAACCCCCATCTCACTGTACCAGCAATCACAGCTCTCTCCAAACCCCCATCTCACTATACCAGCAATCACAGCACTCTCCAAACCCCCATCTCACTGTACCAGCAATCACAGCACTCTCCAAACCCCCATCTCACTGTACCAGCAATCACAGCACTCTCCAAACCGCTCACTATACCAGCAATCACAGCTCACAGAAGGGTGTAGGGAGGCTCCCGTAAACGCCAGCCTAGACCAATCAGGCCGAACGCCTGCGTGTGCTGTCGGCTCGATGTAACACTCACTCTCGGGGCGTAGATGTGAAGAATCGACTCTTGGCCCAGGCACTGGTGGGTTGCCAATATCTGTGGAACCAGATGCCAACAGGAGTCAGCGCCTCTAGCAGATGGGAGGCACATTTCCTTCACCCACTGGATTTCTCCAATCCCACTGCAGTTTGAAGGAATCCAGGCCACCCCCCCCCGCCCCACCCCGCCAAACAAACCCACTGATCCCAACACTTCCTGCCAGGTGTGTAATCATTGGTGTTGAAAAACTTCAGTGAAATGGAAGCGAGTGAACAAGTCACATCATGTGTGACCCAGCAGCTCAGGGCTATCAGGCACAGATTGAGGTGAATGCTTCTTCCCCCACATCCAGCACTGTGTACAGGCAGGCATCCGTCCAGCACGAGAATCTGGTGCGTCAGGCTGCAGGCTGCAGCTGTTCTGCATGTCGAGACTCATCTGCTGACAGGGATAGAACTCATCCCTCAAGTCTCTGCTTTTCTGGCTGTCGACTGCACTCCACGTTCTCAAACCACTCAGAATACTCGAAGAATCTGTACAGCCTGATTTCAGCCACAACAGTCCAATTTCAATAGTTCCTTACCATAACCTACTCTGCACATACCATTTCTCTATAAAACAGCAGTATTAGAAGAAGACTTGGATTTATATAGCACCTTTCACGACCAACGGATGTCTCAAAGCACTTTACATCCAATGAAGTACTTTTGGAGTGTAGTCACTGTTGAAATGTGGGAAACGCGACACCCAACTTGCGCACAGCAAGCTCCCACAAACAGCAATGTGATAATGACCAGATAATTTTTTTTTTTGTTATGTTGATTGAGGGATAAATATTGGCCAGGACACCGGGGATAACTCCCCTGCTCTTCTTCAAAATAGTGCCATGGGATCTTTTACATCCACCTAAGAGAGCAGATGTCTCGTCCGAAAGATGGCACCTTCGACAGTGCAGCCCTCCCTCAGCACTGCACTGGAGTGACAGCCTAGATTTTTGTGTGCTCAAGTTGGATAGGCTGGGTTTATTTTCCTTGGAACAGAGGAGGCTGAGGGGAGACTTCATTGAGGTGTATTAAATTGAGGGGCCTGGTTTTTTTGGCAGAGGAGTCAACAACCAGGTGCCATAAATTTGGAATAATTGGTCGAAGGTTTGGAGCGGAATTGGAGGAAGGTTTCTTCGCGCAGAGGGTTTTGGGGATCTGGGGCTCACTTCCTAGAGGGGTGGTGGAGGCAGAGACCCTCACCACATTGAAAAGGTATTTGGAAGTGCCGTAATCTGCAGGGCTACGGACCTAGAGCTGGAAATTTGGATTAGGCTGGATAACCTCTTGTTGACCGGCGTGGACCGAAATGGCCTATGATTCTAAGTCCTTGGAAACATAGAAACACAGAAAATAGGTGCAGGAGTAGGCCATTCGGTCCTTCGAGCCTGCTGCACCATTCAATAAGATCATGGCTGATCATTTCCTCAGTACCCCTTTCCTGCTTTCTCTCCATACCCCTTGATCCTGTTAACTGTAAGGACCATATCGAACTCCCTCTTGAATATATTCAATGAACTGGCATCAACAACTCTCTGAGGCAGGGAATTCCACAGGTTAACAACTTTTGGAGTGAAGAAGTTTCTCCTCATCTCAGTCCTAAATGGCTTATCCCTTATCCTAAGACTGTGTCCCCGGTTCTGGATTTCCCCAACATTGGGAACATTCTACCCGCATCTAACCTGTCCCGTCCCGTCAGAATCTTATATGTTTCTATGAGATCCCCTCTCATCCTTCTAAACTCCAATGTATAAAGGCCCAGTTGATCCAGTCTCTCCTCATATATCAGTCCTGCCATCCCAGGAATCAGTCTGGTGAACCTTTGCTGCACTCCCTCAATTGCAAGAACGGTTAGGTTAGGTTAGGTTAGATGAGTGGGCAAATGCATGGCAGATGAAGTATAATGTGGATAAATGTGAGGTTATCCACTTTGGTGGTAAAAACAGAGAGACAGACTATTATCTGAATGGTGACAGATTAGGAAAAGGGGAGGTGCAACGAGACCTGGGTGTCATGGTACATCAGTCATTGAAGGTTGGCATGCAGGTACAGCAGGCGGTTAGGAAAGCAAATGGCATGTTGGCCTTCATAGCGAGGGGATTTGAGTACAGGGGCAGGGAGGTGTTGCTACAGTTGTACAGGGCCTTGGTGAGGCCACACCTGGAGTATTGTGTACAGTTTTGGTCTCCTAACCTGAGGAAGGACATTCTTGCTATTGAGGGAGTGCAGCGAAGGTTCACCAGACTGATTCCCGGGATGGCGGGACTGACCTATCAAGAAAGACTGGATCAACTGGGCTTGTATTCACTGGAATTCAGAAGAATGAGAGGGGACCTCATAGAAACGTTTAAAATTCTGACGTGGTTAGACAGGTTAGATGCAGGAAGAATGTTCCCAATGTTGGGGAAGTCCAGAACCAGGGGACACAGTCTAAGGATAAGGGGTAAGCCATTTAGGACCGAGATGAGGAGGAATTTCTTCACCCAGAGAGTGGTGAACCTGTGGAATTCTCTACCACAGAAAGTTGAGGCCAATTCACTAAATATATTCAAAAAGGAGTTAGATGAAGTCCTTACTACTAGGGGGATCAAGGGGTATGGTGAGAAAGCAGGAATGGGGTACTGAAGTTGCATGTTCAGCCATGAACTCATTGAATGGTGGTGCAGGCTAGAAGGGCCGAATGGCCTACTCCTGCACCTATTTTCTATGTTTCTATGTCCTTCCTCAAATTAGGAGACCAAAACTGAACACAATATTCCAGGTGAGGCCTCACCAAGGCCCTGTACAATTGCAGTAAGACCTCCCTGCTCCTATACTCAAATCCCCTAGCTATGAAGGCCAACATACCATTTGCCTTCTTCACCGCCTGCTGTACCTATATGCCAACTTTCAATGACTGATGAATCATGACACCCAGGTCTCCCCTTTTCCTAATCTGCCGCCATTCAGATAATAATTCAGAAGGTTGAAAGACTTGAACCCACAACCTTCTGACTCAAAGGCAAGAGTGCTACCCAACCACTGAGCCACAGCTGCCACCATAAACTCCTTTAAACGTGGTGTGACCATCCTGCCACCCTCAATCTACCTGTAGCTTATCCAATCCTTTCTTCACAATTACCTCTCTCTGCCCTGATCGCTACTCGGGAGTACCCTTCACATTGAATTGCTCGTCATGGATATCAGCACGAAAATCTTGTTTCAGAGGAGAGGCCAACCATAGCCACGGCGCAAAGGGTTGGGGGAGGCAGGGGTTTGTATCGTACAGCAATTTATACCTTACAGCCTCGAAGCAGGCCAGTCGAGAACACCAGAGGCAGAGGGTCAGCTAGGCAGAATGCCTGCCTGTACAGTTGGCAAACTTGCTGCAGAGCCTGTAAACTGGGGCAAACGTGTTGAAGTCAGCATCGGCACTGATCCACCCTATTTAACCCCGGTTGTAACCTACCCTTTCAAAATCAGTGCACTAATTGATGAGACAGATGATCCACCCAGAGCTGAGCAGCCAGGTTATTAAAGGCAAATGTGAGAGATTTTCTCCTTGGGCTCAGTGTCACTTGCTATTTTCGTCATTGGACCCCACGTCCCCTACCATAGCGTGCCATTACCTGCACAGTATCTAGGTGAATGTAGAGACCCAGGGGACAAGCCGAGAACCTTTGTCGCTGCACCCCAGCTCATAGGGATATATCACGTGTTGCAACGTGATCTTATCTTCAGTGGAAAGAACTAACACTACGCTCAGGGTCCTTCACAATGTTAAACAGCTAAATAAGTAGAATTTTTACTGTTAATTGCAAGCTTTACTAACCTTGTTCCAATGTTTGAAAACAAAACATGCATCTCCTGCACTAACTCTTGACATAGCACTGACCATGGAAACATGGTTGTTTGCTTATTGGCCACTTGCTACCTTGGCTCGTACTCCTGACAGCTTCAGACTGGCTCGCAAGCCGAATGCAGGAACCCAATGCAAGTCCACATGGGTAGCCCCTGGCTACGGAGCAGCAGGTCAAAAGGGAACACACAGAATTGTGGCAGCGCCCCTCCCACTGACCTACCACGTTTTCAGCACAGTATTAATGGACAAATAAAGGCTCCCTGAAAAAGTGCAACATCCCCACTGACCCTGGCCAAAGACCGCCCTAAGTGGAGGAAGTGCAACCGGGAAGGCGCTGAGCACCTCGAGTCTCATCGACGAGAGCATGCAAAAATCAAGAGCAGGCAGCGGAAGGCGCGTGCAGCAAACCAGTCCCACCCAACCTTTCCTTCACCTGTGACAGGGACTGTGGCTCTCGTATTGGACTGTTCAGCCACCGAAGGACTCATTTTAAGAGTGGAAGCAAGTCTTCCTCGATTCCGAGGGGCTGCCTATAATGATGATGAATGGACAATGAAACTTATTACTTTAAAAAGGTTGTCAGTCACATCACCTGGTTCTGACAAAGGGTTATACCCAAAGTTTACGCTCTCCACAGATGCTGACTCGTGCGTTTACACAATTTCCGCTTACATTTCAGATTAGCAGCATTTGCAATTTGTGATGTTTGAACTGAATGGCATGGCTTGACTCATTGATCACTTTGTAACACTTGTACTGAATGAAGGACCACAAACAAAGGCAGTGATCAGCCCAAGACCTGCAAGGTCTTGTTCCAAGATGTATTAATCAGCCAAATTCTAATATAACATTCTCTCCAGTTTCGAAAACCAGCTAACAGTACCGGACTTTAACCTTGTGTGCATCCTGATCAGCAAGAAAGAATCCAGTAAATAACCCCTCACAGATAAAAGAGCTTTATTTTTGGCACAACCATAAACAGCAGACAGTGCACTCCGAGTTGAGAAAAGGAACACGGAGACAGGAATTGGCTCACTCATCTCTCCAGTGAGCAAGACATGTATTTATATAGCCCCTTTCATGACCTCAGGATGTCCCATAGTGCTTTACAACCAATGAAGTACCTTTGAAGTGTTGCAATGTAGGAAACACAGCAGTCAATTTGCAGGTCCCACAAACAGCAGTGTGATAGTGACCAGATAATCGACTTTTTTTTTTAAAAAGAGATGTTGATTGAGGGATAAATATTGGCCTGGACACCAGGAATAACTCATCTGCTCTTCAAAATAGTGCCATGAAATCTTTTATATCCATCTGAGAGACCAGACTAACGTCTCATCCAGAAGACAAGCGGAATCAGACCAGCAGTTGGCATGCTATCCCTGACCTCAGCACAGCTGAGTTAGGAAAGCAGTGTTCTTCTCCTGAAATTCTGCTGGAACGTGCTCTTGTGATCTGTAGGCTCGGACAGTATCGGGCTTGACAGTGATGAGCGTCACAGATTGGGTTCCCATGTGCAGAATGGCCATTCGGGTGGAACTTGACCCCAATGAGGGTCAACATCTTCAAGCAACCAAATAAATAGGCTCCCCATTTCTGGGATCAGAGGGGAAGCACAAGACTGAATGTTAACACAAAAGTGAAATGCTGGAATCTGACATAAAAACAGAAAATGCTGGAAATCTCAGTGGGTCAGGCAGCATCTGTGGAGAGAGAAACAGAGTTAACGTTTCAAGTCTGTGACCTTTGTCAGAACTGGAAAGTTTGAGATATAACAGATTGTGAAGGAAGTGCGGGGGCACTGAAAGGGGGGAGGAAAGAACAAAAGGGAAGGTCAGTGAAAGGGTGGAAGACAGGAGAGATTAGAGAGACAAAAGGGATGATGGGCAAATTGAGATGGTAATGGCACAAGTTGGGAAATTAAAGATGAGTCCAGATAGGGTGTGAAGGGCGGAATCACCACCAGCTGCCATGGGAGAGAGAAAATAAGGGAGGGTTGTTTAAAAAGAAGGGAAAGGGAAAAAAAAAGAGGCTGGGGTTATGATCTGAAATTGTTGAACTCGATGTTGAGTCCAGAAGGCCGTAAAGTGCCTAAACGAAAGATGAGGTACTGTTGCTCGAGCTTGCGTGAGCTTCACTGGCCTCTCCCGCATCCAAGTGGAGGCAAGTTTTGACTCCATCAGAGGCAATCTACTGCTTCCTCAGCTGGAAGGGAACAAATGGAAGTGTACCAGGGGAAGAGAGATGGTGAGCTAGTGGTCCAGGAAGCAGAGAACCAGCTGCAATGGCCAAGCTCTAACTTTCTGATCCCTCGAGTTTTGCTTGTGTGATTTATGGGGCCATCGTAAGCCCGACATTCCAGGCTGCAGCGACCACAAGACGGCTCCACCGTCTTTCCTTGAAGCACAGTGACAGTCGCTGTGTAAGCAAACACAACAACCCACAAACAACCAAGAGAAGAAAGGCTGGCTCATCTGTTTCTGGTGATGTTAGGAGAGTGAGGAATCGTTCCACACAGTCTTCGATCCTCATCCAAGCAGTTAACTGGGGCCTCAGTTTTAAGATCTCAGCAGAAAAACAGCACCTCCAACAAAACACTTCACTCAGTATTGCACTGGAATATGAACCAACTTGGAGCTCAAAGCCCTGGTACATAACCCACAGCCTTATGAACCAGAGGCAAGAGTTCTACCAACTGAGACAAGCTGACATTTACCAAATCATTCCCAGATATTTATTACTCAGTACATAACCCATCTGGACCCCTCAATTCGATTCCAGCTTGTGACTCATATCTAGGTTTCCATTACTGCGTGTGTAAAATAATGAAAGTGCTATCACAACAGAAATAGCTGAATTTGCGGGGAAACAGAATAAATCAGGTCTTGCTCATCTTATATATACTCTGCCTGTACACTTCAGTCAAGCACTGCATTCGCTGAGCAACACAAAGTGTGGAACTGACAAGTCCTCGGTATCACTCCAGGGAATCGTCACCACACCTGAACTGCAGGTGGCAGGTGAATCCGCTCAGTCAGCTGTGGGATCGCTGTGTCCTGCTACTTCAACACCACAGATCCAAATACAACGCCACATATCCTAATACAATGCCACAGATCCTAATACAATCATCCTGGCAAATGATACTTAAAGGGCTGATGGTGGATAGGCAATGGCAGACATTTAAAGATCACATGGATGAACTACAACAATTGTACATCCTTGTCTGGAGTAAAAATAAAAAGGGGAAGGTGACTCAACCGTGGCTAACAAGGGAAATTAGGGATAGGTTAAATCCAAGCAAGAGGCATATAAATTGGTCAGAAAAAGCAGCAAACCTGAGGACTGGGAGAAATTTAGAATCCAGCAGAGGACGACGAAGGGTTTAATTAGGAGGGGGAAAATAGAGTACGAGAGGAAGCTTGCAGGGAACATAAAATCTGACTACAAAAGCCTCTATAAATATGTGAATAGAAAAAGATAAGTGAAGACTAATGTAGGTCCCTTGCAGTCAGAATCAGGTGAGTTCATAATGGGGAACAAGGAAATGGCAGACAATTGAACAAATACTTTGGTTCTGTCTTCATGAAGGAAGACACGAATAACCTCCCGAAAATAATAGGGGACCGAGGGTCTAGCGAGAAGGAGGAACGGAAGGAAATCCTCATTAATCAGGAAATTGTGTTAGGGAAATTGATGGGTGTGAAGGCCGATAAATCCCCAGGGCCTGATAGTCTGCATTCCAGAGTACTTAAGGAGGTGGCCCTAGAAATAGTGGATGCATTGGTGGTCATTTTCCAACATTCTATAGACTCTGGATCAGTTCCTATGGATTGGAGGGTAACTAATGTAACCCCACTTTTTAAAAAAAGGAGGGAGAGAGAAAACAGAGAATTATAGACCAGTTAGCCTGACATCAGTAGTGGGGAAAATGCTGGAATCAATTATTAAAGGTGAAATAGCAGCGCATTTGTAAAGCAGTGACAGGATCGTTCAAAGTCAGCATGGATTTATGAAAGGGAAATCATGCTTGACAAATCTTCTGGAATTTTTTGAGGATGCAACTAGTAGAGTGGACAAGGGAGAATCAGTGGATGTGGTGTATTTGGACTTTCAAAAGGCTTTTGACAAGGTACCACACAAGAGATTAGTGTGCAAAATTAAAGCACATGGGATTGGGGGGGGGGGGTAATGTATTGACGTGGATAGAGAACTGGTTGGCAAATAGGAATAAACGGGTCCTTTTCAGAATGGCAGGCAGTGACTAGTGGAGTACCGCAAGGTTCAGTGCTGGGACCCCAGCTATTTACAATATACATTAATGATTTAGATGAAGGAATTGAATGTAATATCTCCAAGTTTGCAGATGACACTAAGCTAGGTGGCAGTGTGAGCTGTGAGGGGGAGGCTAAGAGGCTGCAGGGTAACTTGGACAGGTTAGGTGAGTGGGCAAATGCATGGCAGATGCAGTATAATGTAGAAAAATGTGAGGTTAGCCACTTTGGTGGCAAAAACAGGAAGGCTGAATATTATCTGAATGGCGATAGATTAGGAACAGGGGAGGTGCAATGAGACCTGGGTGTCATAGTACATCAGTCATTGAAAGCTGGCGTGCAGGTACAGCAGGCCTTCATAGCAAGAGGATTTGAGTATCGGTGTTACTGCAGTTGTACAGGGCCTTGGTGAGGCCACACCTTAAATACTGTGTACAGTTTTGGTCTCCTAATCTGAGGACAGACAGTCTTACTATTGAGGGAGTGCAGCGAAGGTTCACCAGACTGATTCCTGGGATGGCAGGACTGACATATGAGGAAAGACTGAATCGACTAGGCTTATATTCATTGGAATTTAAAAGAATGAGAGGGAATCACTTAGAAGCATATAAAATTCTGACAGGATTAGACAGGTTAGAGTCGGAAGAATGTTCCCAATGTTGGGGAAGTCCAGAACCAGGGGTCACAGTCTAAGGATAAGGGGTAAGCCATTTAGGACCGAGATGAGGAGAAACTTCTTCACCCAGAGAATTGTGAACCTGTGGAATTCTCTACCACAGAAAGTTGTTGAGGCCAGTTCATTAGATATATTCAAAAGGGAGTTAGATGTGACCCTTACGGCTAAAGGGATCAAAGGGTATGGAGAGAAAGCAGGAATGGGGTACTGAAGTTGCATGATCAGCCATGATCATATTGAATGGTGGTGCAGGCTCGAAGGACTGAATGGCCTACTCCTGCACCTATTTTCTATGCCACAGATCCGAAGGCAGTGCCAAAGATCCTGAAACCTTCCACGTGTCACACTTACACATCCTGGTAGCAGGTAGTCAGGGGACCTTTCAGCGGAAATCCAACTCATGGGGATCAGATGACATCAAAAGTAAGAACAAGGTTCATGTGCCTTACACTCACCAACAGACTGGAAAAAAACTGAATAATTCATTAACTGAGAAATACCACTGGCTAATTCAAAAAGATAGCAAAATATACTACTGCCTAATTCAATAATTGACCCAAAATATACCACAATCCAATTCTATATCTGACTAAAATATACTACAGGTCGAACCTCCCTCATCCAGAACCCTCCGGGATTGGTCAGTTCTGGTTAAGGGATTTTTCTGGACAAGGGGTGCTCACGTTAAATTAGATGGTACAGGTACTGAGCAGGGGTATATCGGGGCTGGCTGGCTTAAGGCTGGGAGTGCGGCAGAGAGAACTTTGGGGGGGGGGGGGGCGGTGGATCGCGGGGTCAGGCCAGCGATTGCAGGAGTCGGCTGCGAGGAAGGGCTTCAATTTGTTCATGTGGGAGTTCAGCGCATGCGCCACGCGGTGGCTGGGATTAGTTCTGGACGAGGGGTGGTTCTGGATAAGGGAGTTCTGGATAAGGGAGATTCAACCTGTCCTGCCCAATTCAATATTAAAATATACTCCTGCCCAATTCAATATCACTAAAATATACTCCTGCCCAATTCAGATTCCGACTAAAATATACTACTGCCCAATTCAATATCACTAAAATATACTACTGCCCAATTCAATATCACTAAAATATACTACTGCCCAATTCAATATCACAAATATACTTCTGCCCAATTCAATATCCGACTAAAATATACTACTGCCCAATTCAATATCACTAAAATATACTGCTGCCCAATTCAATATCACAAATATACTACTGCCCAATTCAACATCACTAAAATATACTACTGCCCAATTCAATATCACTAAAATATACTACTGCCCAGTTCAATATCCGACTAAAATATACTACTGCCCAATTCAATATCACTAAAATATACTGCTGCCCAATTCAATATCACAAATATACTACTGCCCAATTCAACATCACTAAAATATACTACTGCCCAATTCAATATCACTAAAATATACTACTGCCCAGTTCAGTATCACTAAAATATACTACTGCCCAATTCAATATCCGACTAAAATATACTACTGTTCAATTTGTTCTTTGACCTGTGTCTATCTGCGTGCACATTTTGGCTGCCCCTTCAGACCCGAGCCGTTAAACTCTTTTTACACTTCCTTCTCACGCTTTTTCTTTAATTCAATGCTCAATATCTAATGTGTTGTAAAATTATTGTGAAGCGCCTTGGGACGTTTTACTACGTTAAAGGCGCGATATAAATAAAAGCTATTATTATTACTGCCCAATTTAATATCACTAAAATATACTACGGCCCAATTCAATATCACTAAAATATACTACGGCCCAATTCAATATCACTAAAATATACTACTGCCCAATTCAATATCACAAATATACTACTGCCCAATTCAATATCACTAAAATATACTACTGCCCAATTCAATATCACAAATATACTACTGCCCAATTCAATATCACTAAAATATACTACGGCCCAATTCAATATCACTAAAATATACTACTGCCCAATTCAATATCACAAATATACTACTGCCCAATTCAATATCACAAATATACTACTGCCCAATTCAATATCACTAAAATATACTGCTGCCCAATTCAATATCACTAAAATATACTACTGCCCAATTCAATATCACTAAAATATAGTACTGCCCAATTCAATATCACTAAAATATACTCCTGCCCAATTCAATGGACCCAAGTTTCCACATGATTTGCTCCTAATTTTTAGGAGCAACTGGTGTAGAACGGAGTATCTTAGAAATCAGAATTCTCGTCATTTAGTTTGCTCCAGTTCTAGTCAGTTAGAACACTTTCACTTTGGAAGAGAATTTTTTTTTCAAAAGGGGGCGTATCCGGCCACTTACGCCTGTTTTCAAAGTTTCGTCAGTGAAAACTTACTCCAAACTAACTTAGAATGGAGTAAGTGAAGATTTTTGTACACTCGAAAAAACCTTGTCTACTCTTTAGAAAATCAGGCGTAGGTTACAAATCAGGCGTTGGGAATGGTGGGGGGCGGGGGGGGGTTTAAAAGGGAAATTTACAAACATTAAACACTTCAGTTTCACAAATAAAGAGCCATCATCAATAATAAATGATAAATACATCAATAAATCAACCAATAAATCAATCAAAAAAAATTAATGGGGGGGGGGGGAAGGAGACCGGGGGGGGGGGGGGTGGGAAGGAGACCGGGGGGAAGGAGACCGGGGGGGGGGGGGAAAAGGAGATTGGGGGGTGGGAAGGGTTGGGGGTGGAGGAGAAGGGGGAGGGAGGCTGAACGGGCCGGGCCCGAGACTTCGGGCAGAGCCCGTCCCCAGCACCAGATTTCCAGGTAGGTGACATTGGGTCGGGTCGGGGGGGTGGTGGGAGGGAGGTCGGTTCGGTTCGGGTCGGCGGGAGGAGGGAGCGGGAGTCGGGTCGGGTCCGTCGGGGCAGGGGGGGGGAAGCGGGAGTCGGTATCGGGTCCGGTCCGGAGGCGGGAATCACGAGTCGTGTCGGGTCGGCAGGAAGCAGATGCTGGCCATGGGAGGAGCCTTATTCACGCAGCCCCAGTGAGGCCATTCAGCCACGCCTAGGGGCTGCGTGCTTCGGGCCCCTCCTACACAGTTTTGTGCGCCTGGAGCTACTGCACTTGCGCGCCCACTGTAGCGCACATGTGCAGAGGTCCCTGCACGGTTTTCGGCGCAGGGACCTGGCTCCGCCCCCTACAGCTCCTGCTGCGCTGCACCGAGGGCCAGAGGACCTGCAGGGAGGTGGAGAATCTGGAGGGTTTTTTTTAAAGACGCACTTTGTGGCACGAAAAACGGGCGTCCAGGTCGGGACTGCGCTGTTCTAGGCGCGGCTCGAAACTTGGGCCCAATATCACTAAAATATACTACTGCTGAATTCAATATCCGACTAAAATATACTACCGCCCAATTCAATATCACTAAATTATAATACTGTGTGCAGTTTTGGTTTCCATATTTACGAAAGTAGATACTTGCTTTGGAGGCAGTTCCCAGAAGGTTTACTAGATTGATTCCGTGGATGAGGACGTTGACTTATAAGGAAAGGTTGAGTAGTTTGGGCCTCTACTCATTGGACTTAAGAATAATGAGAGGTGATCTTATCAAAACGTATAAGATTATGAGGGGGCTTGACAAGTTGGATGCAGAGAGGATGTTGCCACTGATGGGGGAGATTAGAACTAAAGAGCATGATCTTAGAATAAGGGGCTGCCCATTTGAAACAGAGAGGAGGAGGAATTTCTTCTGAGGGTTGTAAGTCTGTGGAATTCGCTGCCTCAGAGAGCTGTGAAGCTGGGACATGGAATAAATTTAAGACAGAAATAGACAGTTTCTTAAACGATAAGGGGATAAGGGGATAAGGGGTTATGGGGAGCGGGCAGGGAAGTGGAGCTGAGTCCATGATCAGATCAGCCATGATCTTATTGAATGGCGGAGCAGGCTCGAGGGGCCGTATAGCCTACTCCTGTTCTTATTTCTTATGTTCTTCTACTACTGCCCAATTCAAAACAGTTGAATCAGAGGACGTGTCAATATTCACAAATAGATTCGACAGGCAGTTGAAGGAAAGCTGGATAAAGGGAAGTGGGATTAGATCTACTCCTCGCTCAGGGTATAAACACCATCATGGTTGAGCTGAATGACCTGCTTCTGTGCTTTAATTTCTATATCATATTCTGCAAGCTCTGGTATGGCGCTGAACCCACCAGAGGCAAATGGAGTACCAACTTGCCAATGTGACAAAGTTTCGGCACCAAACTATAGGTGTAAATCCCAGCTTTTGCACTTTACAGACCAGCAACAAAACGTCAATCTCAAAGCAATCTGAAGTCACCTTGAACATAATTAAACAAACTGGAACAATCACCAAGCAATTAGCTTGTCGCTAACAGGATATGGGTGTTATCAGACAGTCTTTCGCTTTCAACGTTGCCTGAAAACTAACTACCGCAAGAAAATACTGACCTTCAGCCTGCAGGAACAGTTTTCAACTCAAAATCTGTATTAGCAGGTTGCTAAAAGCCACACGAAGATAAAGGAAGTAGTTTACTCAGAGTAGCGAGCAGAGAGGTTTCTGCAGTCAAGCGAGCAAGTTATACATGTACTTTTGAACAGCACAAAGTCCAAGGGGGAGTTTCTGTCGTGCAGACTTCCTCTGGCTGCCTCCAGGTAAACGATCAACATTTCTCCTGTACTTCGCTTCCTACTTTTAAAAGCTCTCCACTTGTGCAAGGGACAGTGGAGGCCAAAGAGGAAGCTGTGCGAGTACACAACGGCACAAAGAGCCGTCAGTTCCTGTTAATGACATCCTGCCCAGGCACAGCAACAAAATTGCATTTTTGATGCGGTAGAGACTGTAATCCACAGCACAATACATTCGGCACCTTTACAAGCCATGTCTTGGGGCCTGCTCACACCTGCCGATGGGCCACCACCAGAGCCGAATGCCCCTGACCTCTGCCCACTCAGAATTCGAACACAAGCTTCAAACACTGCTTGTATTGAACTTCAGACAGCTGCATCGAACAGCAACACCTCAGACCAACTACGATATCCTCTGAGGCTCAGTGGGTAGCACTCTCGCCTCGGTGTCAGAAGGTTGCCCCACTCCATAGACTTGAGCACAAAATTCTAGGCGGACACTCCAGTGCAGTGCTGAGGGAGTGCTGCACAGTAGGAGGTGCCGTCAGTCGGATGTGGACATAAAAGATTCCATGGCACTATTTTGAAGAGTAGGGGAGTTATCCCTGGTGCCCTGACCAATATTTATCCCTCAATCAACGTAAGAAAAATAGATTATCTGGTCATTATCACATTGCTGTGTGCAAATTGGCTGCCGCTTTTACCACATTACAACAGTGACTACACTCCAAAAGTTATTTTTTGGCTGTAAAGCACTTTGGGACATCCGGTGGTCGCGAAGTGCGCTACAGAAATGCAAGTCTTTCTAGTTCTGCACCCCGGCTGCATTCAAACTCCATCAACCGGCATCACCACTATCTGGAATTTGACCTACACCCAATAAACTGGGATACCACCAACAGTCCTCAGTACCTGATTACCACAATCAGTCCCTCCGTACTCTGGTCCCGACTGGTGTGAGACCACCGCAGGTCGGGGCTATAAATAGAGCTGGAGCGCCGGGCCCTGGAACATCGTGGGTGAAGGCGCGGCGAATGAGGGTATGGGGCCCAGAAGAGCCAAGGGCCCAGGGGCAGCACGAGCCAGCCCATACTGCAATGTGTGCGGGCACTAGGTCCGTGCAGCAGAGCAGGTCTCCAGCCGTCCTTGCCTAGGATAAAGGCCTAGCTCTGTTGAGCCCGTGTGGTGGCTGGTGTGCAACGATCACCACACGTTTAAAAAAATCCACGCACAGGCATCTTCCACCCCCCTCAATTGGAGTTCAGGACTGGAACATCGGCTCCTTTAATGAAACATCTGTGAACTCTCATGGAAGCAAGTCATCCTCGTTCGAGGGATCGCCTCTGACGACAACTCTGGTCCTGTGAGCAGTCATCTCATTAGCACCGTGCAAGTTTACAGCCTTGAGATAGCTGGCCATAGGGAATGTGACAGGTTGCTTTATTATGATAGTGGAGGGGCAAAATGATGAGGCTTAAATGCTGCTTTCTGCAGAACAAGCACTGCCCCAAAGCCAAGGGTCGTCCACTTGCATTGAAAGAACTTGCATTTACATCGCGTCTTTCACGAACTCAGGGCATCCCAAAGCGCTTCACAGCTAGTGAAGTACTTTTGATGAATATCACTGTTGTA
The DNA here is from genome assembly GCF_044704955.1 of Pristiophorus japonicus. Classification (NCBI taxonomy): domain Eukaryota; kingdom Metazoa; phylum Chordata; class Chondrichthyes; family Pristiophoridae; genus Pristiophorus; species Pristiophorus japonicus. The sequence goes on along the minus strand of NC_091982.1, from coordinate 146,046,472 downwards.
ATGTAGGTGTGGAAATGTATTCTTTATCTAAGCTGATACCACACGGTATTTGTGTGCCCTTTGCAATATATATAACAAAATGGAGTCCTGGTTCTTCCAGAACTTTCTGCATAAAAGCAGTCAACTTGCATAAACAGCTAAACCTGGTTTGAGATGGCTGATGGCCATCAGACAGCTAGGAGACAAGTCATGCTGAGACAAGTACCCCCCCCCCCCCCCATGATGCTCTCCTATTGTCTATACGACACCAGTTCCATGCCACCCCACCCTTTTCGAAGTACTCAAACCACCAGCCATTATCTCTTGTAGAGACCTCATCCATTTGATGCAAAAAGATAACTGACTAGGAAACTGGACAATCCTGACACAATGCAAGACAGGTAATAGCTCATTACCTCACTCTCATGGAGTAATGGCCGGCTGGCCAACTGATAACCCTGACAAAAGGAAATATCTGGAAACCATGTCAGGACAAGGATGTAGTAATTAACTCTTTATCTGTATTCACTGACTGCGAGACAGAGCCAATACCACCTAAGAGAATGGGTAAAGTGGACTAAGGGTGAAAACAGGCCATTTCCACCCGATGGTTCATTCAATTTAGAGAGAATAACATGTCTAGAAGAATGCCTTATAGACAGAGACCCAGGTAGAAGAGGTAAAAAGAAAGTGAATTGGTCAGCGTTTGGAGATTGGAAAAGGGAAGCTGAGGAACGACACGAGAAGAGCCTAAGAGTTAGCAAGCGGTGTACTAGAGGGAGAAAGCAGGTGGATGAACGAGTAGAGCAGGTGAATCGCCCTCGACATAAACATCCATCTGTTATGGTTGCTAAAGAGACAAAGGCACACTCACCAAGTGCCCCTAAGGGTTGGGAAAAAGATGAGGATGAGGACTGGGACGAGGATTGGACTCCCTACAGCCATCGACCACCGCCGTATGTTCCACCCCCAGGGGGTGCTCCAGGCCAACAAAGAGGAGACGATCCTCGGGCTGGAGCACAGGGAAATGGGGTAACACCCGCTCCCAACGATGCAGGTGCAGCTGCAGGAAAAATAGATCAGTCACAAGGGAATCAATACCATGACGGCCCTGCAGGTGGCACACGAAGTCTTACCTGTGGACAAGGGCCCAGTGCCCTGGAGCCATCATCATCTGCATACCCAGTAAGACTTATTCCCAGTCCACTCTCTGGGGGGGGGCTCCAGTCCCGATTTATCGACCATGGTCACCAAGTGATTTAAGAATAATTGTGGAAGGATTGGCAGACCCTAAAACCAATATTGAAAAGGCCATAGACCAGTTAAAAGTGATCATCTTGTGCCACGAACCCAGTATATTAGATGGTCAAATCTTACTGAAAGCATGGTTAAAGGACACGAAATTTGCCAAACTTGAGATAAAATTCAAAAATTTTAAAACCCATCGAGAGGCTCCAGATGCAGATCCCAGCACGAAGCCAGGAGAGGGGTTCTGGGAAAGATATTGGGAAGCCTTGCATTCGGTGTACCAAGAAAAACGAATTGGTCCAAAATTATGGAAATTACACAAAGAAAGGAGGAGGATTATGTAGAAAGAGTGCGAGAGATCATGAACCAATGTTCAGGCATGAAAATAGAGGAGGTAGAAGCTCCTATGATCAGCGCCATGGTAAACGGGCTACGACCGGAACTCAGAGATCGCTTTAAACTAGTTTGTCTCGGATGGCGACAGGAATCGCTATCCAAGGTTGTATCTATGTTAAAGGACATACAAGAGCGAAATAGAGAATCTAAAAGCAAGGTCACCATGTTTGTGGAACAAGCAGCTCCAACAACACCCACCCCGGTGACACCGTCCTATGCCCCCCCCCCCCCACCCAGGGTAGAGGAAGAGGGCGAGGCAGAGGAGGATATTACAGGGGAAGAGGAAGAGGAGGTGCAGGGCGGGAACAATATGATACCTGTTACAATTGTGGTCAGATTGGACACTGGGCTAGAAATTGCCGGGCAAAACAGCAACAACCAAATTATGGTTGGACTCAACAGGCAGGTAATAGAGCACCCCCTCCCCCTCCAGAACCCAACCCGTATGCGACCCAAGTCCAGGTACATGCTAGACCTCAGACTAATTTCTCTGTTCAAGATCCATTTGGATCACAGAATCAAAAGCAATTCGGCCAACAACCAAATTGCCCATATAATGATCAATGACGCCCAATCCCTGACCCGAGTGCTGCGAACAAACAGCTACCCGTCATTTCGTTAAATGCCATAGGAGAACCTGAAGTAAAAATACGCATACAAGGAAAGGATATCCCATTCCTAGTGGATACTGGTGCCACCTATTCGGTCCTTTCAAGGGAGGATACAAGGGGAATTCCCACTTCCACTAATCAAACCTCAGTGATTGGACTATCTGGACACGCGCAGCAAATGTTTTTCTCCAACCCTATCAATGTACAATTAGAAGATTACGAAGATAGTCATTCATTCCTACTGTCTAAGGAGGTTCCAGTGAATCTGTGTGGACGTGACCTGTTATGTAAAATGAGTGCCACGATCCTCTGTTCCCCAGCTGGTATGGAGGTTCGAGTCCCCATAGATAAATGTGGCGCATATCCACTACTTCAACCCACAACTCCCATATTGTATGCCTGGAAAAATTTGGACCCCACACTAAGCAAAACCCTATCCTATTTGGTTGGTTCATATTGGTGCGTAACAAGGTTAATCAGACTACCTCAAATCTCAAACCTTGGGAAATTGGCACGAAACATTACCCTGCACAGCATATTGTGACAACACGGGATCAGACGCTACAGCACAAATCTTTTATCAACCATTCCTGCACCAGAAACATCAATTGATGATCGAACAAATTTTTATCGGACCTGAAGGCATAGTGGCAGGGGTTGAATTATCCTCCCACAGTCAGAGCTTGTTTAGGGTTAAAGGGAGCGTTCCACACTGCACCCTTGCGGTTGCAGGCACACATAAACCCCAGGATTTGGGACGAATGGTTAAAAGAATGCAAGGATCCCCAGTGCAAGAGGAATGGCACACACTTAATGGAACTTTGGGGCAACATGAAAGGGGGGGGGGGGAGGCTATTCTGTCAAGTTGAATGGGAAAATATACTTCGATGCTGTCTTAGAAGAAAGGATGCTTTCAGCCACTAGCTTCCCATTACAACAAAGCACAGCAGAACTTCTTGCTAAGGTTCCAGAGCAACTATGGTCTACACACGCTAATGAAGTAGGAAAGATGCTCACCGCCCAACCATATAAGGTAGCGATCAATTCAACCGCCCCACTCCCCAAGAAGCCCCAATATCGCTTGTCCCCAGCCGCAGAACAAGGTATCGAGCCAGTCATTAAGTCACTGCTGGCCCAGGGAATAATCGTTCCAACTAGAAGTCCATGTAACACACCGATCTTTCCGGTGCAGAAGCCCAATAGTGACAAATGGAGATTTGTCCAAGACCTACGAGCTGTGAATAATTCTGTATTCCCAACTTATCCGGTGGTACCCAACCCGGCAATTATACTTGCCAGTATTCCGGCATCCTCAACGTATTACACAGTAATTGATCTGTGTTCCGCATTTTTCTCAATACCTATTCACCCAGAGTCTCAATTCCTGTTTGCCTTCACGTATAAAGGACGCCAATATACGTGGACAAGACTCCCGCAGGGATTTACCGAGAGCCCTACTATATTCTCACAATGCCTAAAGAGGGATCTGGAAAATGTAATTTTACCAGGTTCTACACTTGTGCAGTATGATGATGACTTATTGTTCGCCTCACCCTCCAAATTGGTCTGTGAAACGGACTCTCTTGTGTTATTAAAAGCCCTGGCCTCGAAAGGACACAAGGTGTCAAAGGCAAAGTTACAATTTGTCTCAGAAGAGGTTCGATATTGAGGGCACGAATTGGTCAGAGATACGAGACAATTGACACAAGACCGAGTAAAAGCAATCTGCTCTGCCCCACTACCAGTAACCAAGAGAAAAATGAAACACCTCCTCGGCATGACAGGATACTGCCAGCAATGGGTTATGAGTTATTTTGAGATCGTTAGACCAGTTAGACATGTCCATGCCCGCACTACCAGAGAAGTTGATTTGGAATGAGGTAACCCGGAATGCTTTCCAGAACCTTAAACAGTCCCTCACTTCAGCACCCGCCATGGGATTACGCAGACTACCAGGATGTCTTCCTTCGTTGGCAGCAGCTTATTATGCTATGCAACAGGCTCAGACAATAACTTTAAATCATCAAACCATTTTGTATATCCCACACTCTGTCGAGATTTTACTTACTAAGTGTGCCACCCAACACCTAACCTCCGCAAGAACCACTAAATATGAGGTCTAACTGTTATCAAATCCGAACCTTATCAAAAGATGCACTACCTTAAATCCAGCCACTTTACTCCCCACGGAAGAAGACGGCGAACCCCATTCATGTGAAATGGTAATCGAATTAGTGACTAAACCACGTATCAATCTAACAGATGTACCAATGTGTAACCCTGATCTAGTGTACTATGTTGACGGATCAGCCCTACGAAATGATAGGGGCCAACCTAGAGCGGCTTATGCAATTGTAACCCAGTTTAATGTTGTCGAAACAGCCTCTCTTCCAGACTCCTTTTCAGCCCAACAAGCCAAATTGTTTGCGTTAACTCGAGCCTGTATTCTGGCTGAAGGACAAACAGTTAATATCTACACTGATTCCAGGTATGCTTTTGGGGTATCACATGATTATGGACAAATTTGGAAGATTCGCGGGTACCTGACTTCTTCAGGAACCCCTATCAAAAATGCAGAACGTGTAAAATCTTCTGCGAGCCATTCAATGCCCCTTGAAACTTGCCAATATCAAATGCCAAGCACATACAGGCCAGTCGAATGAGGTGGCACTTGGGAATGCCAGAGCTGATAATGCAGCTAAGTCAGCAGCTCTGTCAAAAGGGGGGATGCAGGTGTCATTGTTCCCACGAAGGAAAAATAATTGCTCAGACCTGCCACCTACTATTAATGATGTGCTGGCCTTTTAGACACAGGCCAGTACGGATGAGGTGACCTGGACGAAGGATCAATGTTATAAAAATCCAGAAGGAATATGGGTTCACCATGACGGCCGCGTGGTGGCACCCAAATCCTTACTTCCATGGATTGCCCGATGTATTCATACGTTCACACATGCAGGCAAAGGGGGAATGGCAGATTATATTTTGGCAACTTGGTATGCACCAGGTATTTCGGCAATCGTAAAACAAATCTGTGAAAATTGTGTTACCTGTCAGACAATGAATCCGGGTAAGATGGAAAAAGTAGAATTTGCATCCCACCCAAATCCAGTCGGGCCTTTTGTACATTTACAAATGGATTTTATTGAATTACCTATGTGTATGGGATTCAAGTATGTATTAGTTATTGTAGATGTGTTCTCTAGATGGATTGAAGCCTTTCCATGTAAAAAGGCCAATGCCACTACTATTGCTAAATGTTTGTTAAAGGAAATCGTACCGCGCTTCGGAATCCCTGCTAAGCTTTCTAGTGATAACGGGTCACATTTCACGGGAACTGTTATAAGAGAAATGTGTAAAGCTTTTCAGATTAATCAACGTTTTCATTGCAGTTATCATCCACAATCAGCTGGACTTGTTGAAAGATATAATGGAATGCTTAAAAATAAGCTGGCAAAACTATGCAATGACACTGGACTGAAATGGACAGAACTGCTGCCCTTAGCTTTGATGGTAATGCGATCTGCAACCAACAGAACAACAGGCCTGTCACCGCATGAGATAGTTATGGGACGTCCCCAACGACTACCTTTTACAGCACCATTTACTGCAAAACAAATGGACATCCACAAAATGGAGGAAAATATGTTGAATTATTGCATTGCACTAACCAAATGTATTTCCAGCTTTCATTCACAGGTAAAGGAAGCCCAAGTCAAGCCAGCGGAAGGGAAGTGTCATAACCTGGAGCCAGGGGAATTCGTTTACATCAAGATTTTTAAAAGAAAAAGCAGTCTACAGCCAAGATTCGAAGGACCATACCAGGTCTTGCTGGCGACCAATACTGCAATGAAGGTAAAGGAAAGACCAACATGGATCCATGCATCCCATTGCAAACGGGCACCCGACCAGGAGGAAGGGAAGAAGGAACCAGAGGAACAGAAAAAGGAAGACTGAATAAGGAACTGTATGGACTATGGGGACTGATGGTGCTGGGCTTGACAGGGTTTTACTTTGCATTATTGATTACACCAGGGGTACAGACCCGCCACCGAAGGGAATTGCAAGTAAACGTATTTATGACACTGAATCATAGGTATGCTCAAGAAAGAAACTTGTCGAGTTGTTGGATATGTTCCCATGTACCTGTCCACTCCGAAGGGGGTATTCCCCTGAGATCTGTCCCCTTTAACGAATCAGAAATGGTAGAATGGTTGATAGTGCAAAATAGGACAAACCTAACTAAGGGGCCAGAAACGAAGGAGCAAACAGAATGGAGGTCAGCAGGGTATAAACTTACAGCCTTCCAGGGATGATACCAGCTCAATTATGATAATAACCGTCAGCCTCCCTTCCTAAGCATTACTCCCAGAATAGGAAATCCTGAAGGTATAATATGCCTAGTGAATAATGAGACTAAAGGACCCGAAATGGGACGCAGCAAGTGTTCCTAAATGGTAAGCCACAACTAATCCCACGGATGGGAGAAAGATAGCAACCGTTGGCTGGACAATGGTCCATAACAAAGCCCCAGGTGAAGGGTGGGAAGGTGAGACCTCTCGAGTATGGATAGCGCGAAAGGACCAAGAGCTGACGTCCTATAATTGCACCTACTTTATTTGTGGCCATAAAGCCTACCCATGGTTACCAGCCAACTGGACAGGGTCCTGTTACTTAGGATATGTGGTACCCTTTATCAGATCAATAAAGACTCTAAGGGATGCCTATGGAAGTCATAGATTTAAACGGGATTTGACATGGCTAAACGGAATATTCAAGGTAATGGTGCCACCCTATGGAATAGCATCAACCGAATGGCAGTTATGGGAACTGGCTAACTTAGTCAAATCAGTAGCCAACGCAACTTCCCAAGCCTTTGAAGGGGTAAATGATGAAATGGTAGCTATTCGAACAGTTGCTCTCCAAAATCGTATGGCCTTAGATTATCTCCTAACCAAGGAGGGAGGGACATGCGCATTAAAGGTGGAGAATGCTGTACGTATATCCCAGATAAATCAGAAGAAATCGGCAGTCTAGCTGAATACATCAGGAAAAAGGTAATAGAGTATAAACAGACAGTTGGCCAGGACGGTATCACCTTGTGGGGTTGGGCATCGGGATGGTTGGGATCCCTAGGGAAATCTGTGGTACAGGGTTTGATCATATTCCTGCTGATAGTCTTCGCCCTGTATCTATTATTTGTCGTCGTTAAGTGTTGCTGTGCCAGGGTGGGAAAAACTATGTTACCTACCGAGACCACGGCTAGAGTTATGGTAGCAACAACTGCTGAAGGCTCTTGTGTGGAAATGGAAATGGAGAGACTGTACAAGATCAGAATGGATTAAGTTGTCCTTGTGAAGGACAAAATGGGGGAATGTGGAAATGTATTCTTTATCTAAGCTGATACCATACAGTATTTGTGTGCCCTTTGCAATATATATAACAAAATGGAGTCCTGGTTCTTCCAGAACTTTCTGCATAAAAACAGTCAACTTGCATAAACAGCTAAACCTGGTTTGAGATGGCTGATGGCTATCAGACAGCTAGGAGACAAGTCATGCTGAGACAAGTACCCCCCCATGATGCTCTCCTATTGTCTATACGACACCAGTTCCATGTCACCCCACCCTTTTCGAAGTATTCAAACCACCAGCCATTATCTCTTGTAGAGACCTCATCCATTTGATGCAAAAAGATAACTGACTAGGAAACTGAACAATCCTGACACAATGCAAGACAGGTAATAGCTCATTGCCACACTCTCATGGAGTAATGGCCGGCTGGCCAACTAATAACCCTGACAAAAGGAAATATCTGGAAACCATGTCAGGACATGGATGTAGTAATTAACTCTTTATCTGTATTCACTGACTGCGAGACAGAGCCAATACACAGGGAGAGGCCATAACTTGGGTTTTACTGTATAAATATCTCGTGAAACTGTACCATTTCGGAGGTGTTCACTTAGCCCTTGACTGAGTGTGACCTGCCCCTTGCTAGCAAGTAAATTAAAGAAACTTCTGCCGGAGCTGTAAGTGTCGGAGTCATTTTCTTCGGAGGTCGAGATTTCGACATAGGAAATAACGTAGAAATGAAGCAGGACCAAACCATCTCATGATACTGGAGCACTGAGAGTCTTGGGTTATATGACAGGATCTCTACTGTCACAATGCCCTCTCAGTCTCTCCCAAACAGATAAGTTCTTTCCTTCAATCTGTAGAACACTCGGCACATTTCTAATAATCTTCCACCCCCAATCACAGCTGAGCAAAATCCTGGATGCTTTTGTCAGGCCTCTCCGGTTTTATACATAGCAACTTTCTCAACCACCACCCTCCCTCCCCCCCACACTCCCTGAAGGAAAGGGCTCAGTACTGGGATACAGCTCTGCAGATGGCCTCCCCAAATGTGAGTGCAAAGAGCGATGGCAGGCTATTTGATCACGAGGAGCGTGTAACTTTCAAAAGGAAACTGGATATATACTTGAAATGGAAACATTTGCAGGGGCTATGGGGAAAAAGCAAGGAAGTGTAATTTAATTGGATAGCTCTTTGAAAGAAACAGCACAAGCACCATGGGTCAAATGGTCTCTCTGAATGCTATATGATTCCAGGAGCAGCATCCGAGTATGGTAGCGTAGTGGTTATGTTGCTGGACAGTAATCCAGAGGCCTGGACTAATGATCCAGAGTTCAAATCCCACTACAGCAGCTGAAAAATGTAATTTTAATTAAATTAATCTGGAATAAAATGATAATATCAGTAACGCTCACCATAAGTTTACTGGAAATCGGCACGGTCCCGACCTGTAAGACCATCAGCAGGCCGGGGCCATTGGAGGGGGCAGCGTGCGGCGGCATACGTCTGCAGGGAGCAGCGCGTGCTGCTGCAGGAGGGCGATAGCTGTGAAGCCAGGTCACTGATTGCAGTGCGGGCAGGCACAGCAGGAGGGGCAAAGGAGCGGCAAGAGTTTGTCGAGGGAAGTGATCGGGGCCCAGGAGAGGCGTGAGTTTGGGACTCAGAAGAAGCGAGGGCTCAGGGGCAGCACGGGCCAGCCCACACTGCGATGTGTGTGTGTGTGCTCGGTCTGTGCAGCACAGCAGGTCTCCAATTAGTCTTGGGTAATCCTTGCCACTGGACCAAGACCTAGCTCTGTCAAGCCCCTGTGGTGGCTGGTGTGCAATCCACGCACAGGCATCTTCCACCCTTCAAGATGTAGTTCGGGATCTGGAATATTAGTTCGGGATCCGGAACATTAAAACACCTGTGAACTCATCCCTTTTTGGTGTGGAAGCAAGTCATCCTCGCTTCGAGGGACTGCCTATGATGATAATGAAATTTACCGGATTGTCGTAAAAACCCATCCGCTTCACGAATGGGAAGGAACTATGCAGCCCTTACCCGTTCTGGCCTATTTGTGACTCCAGACCAGCAGCAATGTGGTTGACTCTCAAGTGCCCTCTGAAATGGTCTTGCAAGTCACTCAGTTGTATAAGGCAGCTCACCACCGCCTTCTCAAGGGCAATTCGGGATGGGAAATATATGCTGGCCTTGACATGCAACGCCCACATCCCATGAATGAAGTACAAAAATCAAATCCACGCCGATCCTTAAGCCAATGCCCATCCTTCACCCACCAATACATACACTTTGTGGTAAGGGTGGCTCACTGAAACCGGGGTCACGTCCCTTTGGTGTCCAAGACTGGACTGATGTACTTCAAAAGAGGCCACCAAAGATGTGAAATATCGCAGACAATCCCCAGCCACAAGACCACACATGATCAGTACCTCCCAGACAACAGCAAGCCAACATGTTGTTGGGACCACAGATGCTGCCATTTCACAGAAGGGGAGAAAAATACAGAACTTCAATTTCGAGAACAGACTTTTCATGCCTGGTTCACAATTTAAAAAATTTCTGCACATCCCACTTTAAAAAAAAAGCCTGGGATGTCTGAATCAAAGCCAGACAAGCATCAACCATGATGGACTTACCCCTCCCACCACCCACCTCGTCCATGAACACTCAGGTGAATCGTAGCAAACCTACCTCTGCCTAATTGAGAATAGGTAACTCAAGGCAAACTAAGGATTGGGCCTTGCAAACATAGCCAATTACTGCAGCAAGTGGTGCACTCGCTAACTGAGCCACTGTTAGTGTTGTGCACAAACATTTATCAACTAAAGTTTCCAAAACACACAGCTCAATACAATCGAGGACAGATAACGCAAGGATGATGATAGTAAGATGTAAGATTATTGACTGTCAGTTCATACCACTCTCACCTTAAGTCAGAAGATTGTGGGTTCAAGCCCTATTGCAGAACACAAGCACAACAGCTAGACTGACATCTCAGTACAGTACTGAGGGACTGCCGATGATGACAGAGGTGCCGTTTTTCCAGTGAGATATTAAACCAATGCCCCATCTGCCTGGTCAGGAGGATATTAAAAAGATTTCCACAACACTATTCGAGGCAGAGCAGACTGATCTCCCGGTGTCCTGGTCAACATTCCTCTGTCAACCAAAAACAGATTAACTGGCATTTATCTCACTGTGGGCTCTTGCTATGCACACATTGGCTGCTACATTTATAACAGTAACACTTTAAAAGTCTTAATTGTGGCCGCCAGAGGATGTAAAAGCTGCTACATATGTGCAACTTTGTTCATTCTTTCAATGCATCACACTTTCTGATCAAAGCAAATAATACTTTATCAGACTTAGTTTTTCATTACAAATAGGAAACACGGGAATTCCAGACCCTTTGTTTGTACATTCTGAAGAGAAGTTGGCCCATGAAGCTTTGAGGAAGAAAGAAAGCAGGTTCAGACCTGTGTGCCCTGCTTGGAATGTACCAAATATTATAGTCTTGACTAAACACAAAACCTCTGCTTTGCTCCACGTCTGGCAACTCCACCACGACTGGTACAAATTATATTCCCATTATCAAATCAAGTGCTTTACGGACGAGATATCGCCAAGCACATTCTATCTGTGACTACCAGACGCAGAGGGTACAGTCAGCCATGAAGGAGTGCATTTGCATGTATCGGCAGATTCTAATCTTCCCCAGTCTGACTGCTGCTTCCAGCTCGTTTTCCATCAAAATCCTAACCGTAACCCTCAATAAAATCAGCACTTGCTCAAATCATACTAACCCTTCAAAGTGGATGATTCGGATAGTGTAACCACACCAACAACCAGATCAACTGGATTCACAGTACTGATTAAGCACTAGGAATATTTAATATCTATTATACACACACACACATATATATATATATATATATAGATACTGCATGAACCAATTCCTTCAGAATCAGAATTCTGGTTGCTTGCGACCATTTTCAGCATAAGTTTCGAACAGTGCCATCTCCTATTATGTAGAATCGAACAATTATACTGCTCTGTTGCACTTCCGCTCAAAGTTTTCCAGTGCTGTAGAGTCAGGAAATGGTAGAGAAAGCTTCTATGCAGTTTGCAGTACAATGCTGAGATTCAGGTATTACGAGACCTGTGCAGTGATCCAATACATGCTTTGCCCATCACCCCATATCTTCTCCCTACATGAAACACCCCCCTACACTAAACACCCCAGAACCTCCTGACTGATGGAAAGACCTTCCCCAAATCTAAGATCCGCACACACCAGCTTCCCAAAAGAATACCACAAGTTCTCCCTGATCTGATCCAGAGATGCTCCACAACCAAAACTGCTCTCCCTGACCCCAAGACCCCTTCACCCCCTCTCTCTGCCTTCCAAGACATCATTGCACGCTGACGCCCCGCCCCCAAGAAACCTTTATACCCTGACCCCGAGACCTCCCTCACAACTTCTCCCTGAACCCGAGACCCACCTCACCAGAACCCCTCACCCTGATTCCGAGACCCCCTCCACTCACACCTTCTCCCTGAGCCCCTCACTCCGAGGCCCCCCACCAAGATCTCAACCCCCCCCCCCTCAAACCTTCTCCCCGAGCCCCTCACCCAAGACCCCCCCTCTCACACCTTCTCCCCTCACCGGGCCTCCGGCCGGGCCCAGATGTTTCTGCATTTCCCGCCTGGGCTGCAGGCCCCCAGGTTCCCCCCCTTGCCCCGGTCTCACCCCCATCTCTGACCCCCAGGCTTCCTCACACAGTCGCGGCTGGAGACGCGCAGCAGGTGCCGGCCCCGATGAGTCGGCTGTCGGGGTCACTCACTCACCCGAAGTGCGGGGTCGTGGGTCCGGCGGGAGGGGCGGTGCGGACTCCCCCTGGCCGGGCGGGCAGCAGCTCTCTCTCTCTCTCTCTCTCTCACACACACACACACACACACAGGGCAAGCCGCGGCCGAATGGTGGAGAGAAGCGGAAGTGAAGCCGTGGCCCAGCCCAGGAAAGTGCGGGGCGCCAGATCCGGGCGGGGCTAGGCCCAGTCCCCGACTCCTCCCTCTCCCACCCCCGCCTCAATCTCCCTCCCAGGCTCCGCTCTGAGCGGCGATTAGTGAGTTTTAGGTGCATGTTGGGATTTGTAGTCTTCAGCCCCGGCACCCGTCACCTGGCCTCAGGGAGATCGCGAGAAAGGCGGACTACAACTCCCGACATGCGCGGCGCCTGGCTGCTGCATTGTGGGAGGGCCGCGCGGCCCGGCCCCGCGGGGCCCAGAACTACATCCCCCAGTACGCACCGCGCCAACCACTGCTGGTTACCGGAAATTGATGCTGCTCCTGTTGCCATGGAAACGGAGTGTTGCCTGCGGACTGTTGCTGGGGTTTGGCACTGACTCCCTGAAGTTAACTCCACATTGAGCAGTCTCTGTCAGTCAGAGCTGCTTTCTGGCAAAACTGGGCGTCGGCACCACCCAGACATCCTGAGCATTCAGCACAATTGCCTCCAGCCCAAGAACTTCCTTGGCCTCTCGAGGCCTCAACACAAATCCCCCGGGACTACTCAGGTCGCTTCAGACCTCAGCCTGTCCGATGTCCATGATAGTTACTTCCCAGGCGTTTACACCGGAGGTGGCACAGGAGCTCAGCACAGATCAGAGCAGCCAACCTCAATCCATGGAATCATACAGCTTAACTGCATAGAAAGAGCGGCGATGAGAACTGGAGAATAGATTCAGTGGGGAGAGAGGCAAAGCTGGAATTTAGCAGCAGAAAAGTAGAAAGTGAATTTGGAAGACAGAGTAAACTCCTTCTTCAGCAGTCGCTCGGCGTCGAGGATGACTTGCTTCCACACTAAAAATAAGTTCTCATGCGACCGAAGAGTCCAATGCGAGACTTACAGTCTCTGTCACAGGTGGGGCAGACCAGTAGTTGAAGGAACGGATGGGTTGGGTGTTTGGGTTGCTGCGCGCTCCTTCCGCAGTCGACTCTTGGCTTCAGCTTGCTCTCGGCGAAGACACTCGAAGTGTTCGCCACCTTCCCGGATGCTTTTCGGTCCACTTGTGCCAGGGATTCCTAGGTGTTGGTGGGGATGTTGCACTTTTTCAAGGAGGGTGTCCTTGAAGCGCTTCCTCTGACCACCTGGGGCTCATTTGCCATGTCGGAGTTCCGTGTAGAGTACTTGTTTTTGGAGTCTCGTATCGTGCATGCGGATGATGTGGCCCATCCATCAGAGCTGATCAAACGTGGTCAATGCTTTGATGCTCAGGATGTTGGCCTGGGCAAGAACACTAATGTTGGTACGCCTATCCTGCCGATGGATTTGCAGGATCTTGCAGAGGCAGCGTTGGTGGTACTTCTCCAGTGCTTTGAGGTGCCTGCTGTACATAGTCCATGTCTCTGAAGCATATAGGAGGACGGGTATCACTACAGCACTGTAGACCATGAGCTTGGTGCCGTATTTGAGGTCCTGGTCTTCAAACACCCTCTTCCTCAGGTGAACGAAGGCTGCGCTGGCACACTGAAGGCAGTGTTGGACTTCGTCATCGACATCTGCCCTTGTTGACAGTAAACTCCCGAGGTATGGAAAATTGTCCACGATGTCCAAGGCCTCATCGTGGATTTTGATAATCAGAGAACAGTGCTGTGTGGTGGGGGCAGGTTGGTAGAGGACCTTTGTGTAACGGATGTTTAGTGTAAAGTCCAAGCTCTCGTATACTTCGGTGAAGGAGTTTACGATGGCTTAGAGTTCAGCCACCCGAGTGTGCGCAGATGCAGGCATCATCTACATACTGCAATTCAATGAGGATGGGACGACCTTGGCTCTGGCCTGGAGGCGGCAGAGGTTGAACAGTTTCCCTTTTGTTCTGTAGATTAGCTCCACTCCAGCGGGGAGCTTGCTGAGAGTGAGATGGAGCATTGCAGCAAGGAAGATCGAGAAGAGCGTTGGTGCGATGACACAGTCTTGCTTGACCCCAGTCCAAATGTGAATTGGGTCTGTGATGGATCTGTTGGTCAGGATCACGGCCTGCATGTCATCGTGAAGCAGGCGCAGGATGGTGACAAACTTTTGAGGGCAGCCGAATTTGAGGAGGACACTCTATAATCCCTCACGGTTGACAGTGTCGAAGGCCTTTGTGACATCAAAGAAGGCCATGTACAAGGGTTGGTGCTGTTCCCTGCATTTCTCTTGGATTTTCCGCGCGGTGAAGATGATGTCCGTTGTGCCCCTTAGTGGGCGGAATCCACATTGCGACTCTGGGGCTGGAAAATAGACAACCAGAGAGTTTGGCACCACTAAATGAAATATACTTCAATGCAAGGAGTATAGGAAATAAGGCAGATGAGCTGAGAGCACAGATCGACACTTGGGAGTATGATATTATAACTATTACTGAGACATGGCTGAAAGAAGGGCAGGTATGACAGCTCAACATTCCTAGTTACAGGTTTTCAGACGGGATAGAGAGGGGGGTAAAAAACGAGGGGGAGTCGCAGTATTAATTAAAGAAACAATTACAGCTGTGAGAAGGGATGATATGTTAGAGGGGTCATCAAACGGGGCCATATGGGTTGAATTGAAGAACAAAAAAGGGGCGATCACACTACTGGAAGTGTACTATAGACCCCCAAATAGTCAGAGGGAGATAGAAGAACAAATATGCGGGCAAATTGCTGAAAAGTGCAAAAACAATAGAGTTGTAATAGTGGGGGATTTCAACTACACTACTATTAACTGGGAAAAAAAGTAGTGTAAATAGCACAGAGGGTGTGGAATGCCTAAAATGCATTCAGGTGAACCTCTTTAGCCAGTATGTAACAAGCCCAACAAGGGAGGGGGCGGTTCTGGACTTGGTTTTGGGGAATGAAGAGGGGCAGGTGGAAGGGGTATCAGTAGGAGAGCATTTTGGTGCTAGTGATCATAATTCAGTAAGATTTAGGGTAGTTATGGAAAAGGACAAAGGTGGACCAGGAGAAAAAAATCTTAATTGGGGTAAAGCTAATTTTGCTGAGCTGAGATGGGATTTGGCCAAAGTGGACTGGAAATGACTACTTGATGTTAAATCAGTGTCAGAGCAGTGGGAGGCATTCAAGGAGGAGATCCTGAGGGTACAGAGCAAGTATGTTCTCTTAAAGAAAAAGAAAAACGGTAGTGCTAACAAACCTAGAGCCCCCTGGATGTCAAGGGACATCGAGGGTAGGATAAAGAAAAAAAGGGAGGCTTATGACAGGTACCGAGGGCTCAATACTCCAGAAACTCTAGAGGAGTATAAGAAGTGCAGGGGTGCAATTAAAAAAGATATCAGGAAAACAAAGAGAGAGCATGAAAGAATGATGGCAAGTAAAATCAGGGAAAATCCAACGATGTTTTATAAATACATTAAGAGCAAGAGGATAGCTAGAGAAAGAGTGGGGCCTATTAGAGACCATAAAGGAAATCTGTGTGTGGAGGCAGAAGATGTGGGTAGGATTCTTAATGAATATTTGCATCTATTTTCACAAATGAGAGGGGCGATGCAGACTTTGCAATGAGGGAGGAGGAGTGTGAAATATTTGACGAGATAAACATAGTGAGAGAGGAAGTATTAAGGGGCTTATCAGCTTTGAAAGTAGATAAATCCCCTGGCCCGGATGAAATGTAAGAGAAGCAAAAGAGGAAATAGCAGATGCTCTGACCATCATTTCCCAATCCTCTCTGGTTACAGGTGTAGTGCCAGAGGACTGGAGGACTGCGAATGTTGTACCTTTGTTTAAAAAGGGAGAAAGGGATAGACCTAGTAATTACAGGCCAGTGGTGGGAAAATTATTGGAAAAATTCCTGCGGGACAGGATAAATCTTCATTTGGAAAGACATGGATTAATCAAGGACAGTCAGCATGGATTTGTTAAGGGAAGGTCGTATCTGACTAACTTGATTGACTTTTTCGAGGAGGTAACCAGGAGTGTCGATGAGGGCAGTGCATATGCTGCAGTGTATGTAGATTTTAGCAAAGCTTTTGATAAGGTTCCACATGGCAAACTGGTCATGAAAGTAAAAGCCCATGGGATCCCGGGCAAAGTGGCAAGCTGGATTAAAAATTGGCTCAGAGGCAGGAAGCAAAGGGTAATGATTGATGAGTGTTTTTGTGACTGGAAGGCTGTATCCAGTGGGGTTCCACAGGGCTCAGTGCTGGGTCCCTTGCTTTTTGTGGTATATATCAATGACTTGGACTTGAATGTTGGAGGTATGATTAAGAAGTTTGCAGATGACACTAAAGTAGGCTGTGTGGTTGATAATGAAGAAGAAAGCTGTGGACTGCAGGAAGATATCAAGGTACTGGTCAGGTGGGCAGAATAGTGGCAAATGGAATTCAATTCTGATAAGTGTGAGGTAATGCATTTGGGGAGATCTAACAAGGCAAGAGAATACACATTATATGGTAAAGTGTAGAGGAACAAAGGGACCTTGGAGTGCGTGTCCACAGATCCCTGAAGGTAGCAGGCCAGGTAGATAAGGTGGTTAAGAAGGCATATGGAATATTTGCCTGAACTGCATAAAACACTGTTTAGGCCGCAGCTAGAGTACTGTGTCATCATCATAGGCAGTCCCTCGAATTCAAGGAAGACTTGCTTCCACTCTAAATGTGAGTTCTCAGGAGACTGAACAGTCCACGTGTCTGTCACAGGTGGGACAGACAGTTATTGGAGGAAAGGGTGGGTGGGGAGCCTGGTTTGCCGCACGCTCCTTCCGCTGCCTGCGCTTGATTTCGGCGACAAGACTCAAGGTGCTCAGCGTCCTGCTGGATGCTCTTCCTCCACGTGGGCGGTCTTTGGCCTGGGACTCCCAGGTGTCGGTGGGGATGTTGCACTTAATCAAGGAGGCTTTGAGGGTGTCCTTGAAACGTTTCTTCTGCCCACCTGGGGCTCGCTTGCCCACCGGAGCTGGTCGAGTGTGGTCAGTGCTTCGATGCTGGGGATGACGGCCTGATTGAGATCACTGACGTTGGTGGGTCTGTCCTCCCAGGGGATTTGCAGGATCTTGCGGAGATATTGTTGGTGGTATTTCTCCAGTGACTTGAGGTGTCTACTGTATATGGTCCACGTCTCTGAGCCATACAGGAGGGCAAGTATCACTACAGCCCTGTAGACCATAAGCTTGGTGCCAGATTTGAGGGCCTGAACACTCTTCCTCAGGCGGCTGAAGGCTGCGCTGGCGCACTGGAGGCTGTGTTGAACCTCGTCGTCAATGTCTGCTCTTGCTGATAACAGGCTCCCGAGGTATGGAAAATGTTGTCCAGGGCTGCGCCATGGATCTTGATGACTGGGGGCAGTGCTGAGTGGCGGGGTCAGGTTAGTGGAGGACCTTTGTCTTTCGGATGTTTAGTGTAAGGCCTATGCTTTCGTACGCCCCAGTGAAGATGATGATGTTGTTGTCAGCCACTGGGAAAGTCATTGCTAGAATCCTCCTCAACCGTCTTCTCCCTGTAGCTGAGGAGCTCCTCCAGGAGTCACAGTGCGGATTCCGTCCATTACAGGGTACAACGGAATGATCTTTATGGCACAACAACTGCAAGAGAAATGCAGGGAACAGCACCAACCCTTATACATGGCCTTCTTTGACCTTACAAAGGCCTTTTGACACTGTTAACCGCGAGGGACTATGGAGCGTCCTCCTCCGTTTTGGCTGTCCTCAAAAGTTTGTCGCCATCTTCCGCCTGCTCCACGACGACATGAAAGCTGTGATCCCTTGTTGTGTATCTGTAAAGCATGCACTCCCATGTTCCACCACCAGGGAGCTCATCCCCTGAAGTCCCAAGGGATCCCAGCATCTCTTGGGAGCACTGTATATAAACCGGCCCCTAAGGCCTGTTCCTCACTCTGGAGTGTCTTATTAAAGACTGAGATCAGTGTTACTTTAACCTCCCTGTGTGCAGCCCATCTGTGTTAGGAACACAATAACTGGCAACGAGAATACGAATCCAACGCAAAGATTCCGCAAACTGTGGGCATCTGGAGAAGTTCTCGGAGGTGAGGACTGGGAAACCTATGTCGAACGGCTAGACCAGTACTTTGTAGCCAGCGAGCTGGACGGAGAAGGAAGCGCTGCAAAAAGGAGAACGGTCCTCCTCACAGTCTACAGAGCACCGACCTACAGCCTATATCATGTATTCAACTGTCATTGTATCCCATGTATAAACTGACCTAAGTTGTACACCGTGAGAACATTGACCACTAGGTGGTGAACTTGTGGGAGACACTCCTAACCAGGAGTTTCATGTATAAAAGGGGACGCTCCACCCACCTTCATCACTTCAGCGCTGGCTAATAAAGGTTACTGGTCACAGAGTGACCTTCTCTCAAGTATGGGCCTCATGTGTATTTATACTAGAAAGTAAGGATATATTATTGCCGATGAGAAACTGGGATTTAAACCACGTGAGCATGGCCACTAGCAGCACAGATGAGAGGTACTGTGTTGGTGATGATTGGGACGATTTTATTGAGAGATTACAGCAAAGTTTCGTCACC
Source organism: Pristiophorus japonicus (assembly GCF_044704955.1). Taxonomy (NCBI): domain Eukaryota; kingdom Metazoa; phylum Chordata; class Chondrichthyes; family Pristiophoridae; genus Pristiophorus; species Pristiophorus japonicus. Next base: position 146,027,361 of record NC_091982.1, on the reverse strand, counting down.
AAGGAATGGTTGGGACAGGATTCGGCCGACAAACGCAGGGCTCATCTTCTGACGGTTTGTGAGTCCAGGACGTACTCCCTGATGAAGGACCTTTTAGCGCCAGAGAAGCCGGCGGACAAAACTTTTGAAGAGCTCAGTAAGTTGATCGAGGAACACTTTAAACCGGCGAGCAGCATGCACATGGCGAGGCACCGGTTTTTCACGCACCGGCGGCGAGAAGGACAAAGCGTTCAGACTTCGTGGCAGACCTCCGGTGACTGGCGAGCCTATGTAAGTTCCCAGATGCATGCAGAGCGGAGATGCTGCGAGACTTTTTTATTGAGGGCGCCGGGCACTGATTGAGACCAAAGTCTTGACCCTGGAAACGGCAGCGTTGATGGCCCAGACATTTATCTCAGGAGAGGAAGAGACCAGAATGATGTTTGACAAAAATCTTGGCCTAAATGCAGCAAATGGACAGGGAGTCAACATTGTTAACGGGGGATGCAGTTCTCTCGGTAGGCAGGGGCAATCGGACATGCCCGAGCATGTAGTCGAACCCAAAGGGGAAATTCAACAAAGACAATGGCTAGCTGAATGGCGATTCATGTCATCGCAAAGGACAAGGCGGCTAGTAATGGGGCCATCAACACCTGTCAATGGTGCGTTTAAGGACAGTCAGAGACGATCGACGGGTAATGCACCTTTTGTTTCCAACAACGGCTCATGTTGGAGGTGTGGAGGCAAACTCGCAGCCTGAGCTTGCAGGTATCAGCAATATACCTGCAGAAACTGCAACGTCAGCGGTCACTTGGCACATATGTGCAGGAAGCCTGCAGCCAGATTGATGTACGAGGAGGACGGGCCCGATGTAAGCCCTACGAGGCCAAATGAACACTGGGGGAAATCGCTGGAAGCTGAAGTTCAGTGAGTTCATGTGGAGCACATATACAGTTCATACACCGGGACGCCACCGATAATGATGAAAGTGCTCCTCAATGGCATCCCAGTATCAATGGAGCTAGACACAGGGGCCAGCCTGTCCCTGATGAGTATCAAACAGTTCGACAAGTTGTGGGCATCCAAGGCCAGGAGGTCAAAATTATTGCCGATTGACGCACAGCTACGGACATATACAAAGGAGATCATTCCGATGCTAGGCGCTACGGTAGTCGTGACCCACAAAGATTCGGAGAACAGATTGCCACTCTGGATTGTTCCGGGCGACGGTCCCGCATTACTGGCGAGGAGTTGGTTTGCTGTCAAGAACTGGAAATGGGGCGATGTCAATGCAATTTCTTCTGTGGAGCGAGTATCATGCTGCCAGGTCCTGGACAAATTGGACTCATTATTTCAACCCGGCATTGGCACTTTCATGGGGACCAAGGTAGTGATTCACATAAACCCGGACACCAGGCCAGTACACCACAAGGCCAGAGCGGTGCCGTACGTGATGCGGGAAAAGATTGAAGGCGAATTGGACCGCCTGCTGAGGGAAGGCATCATCTCGCCAGTCAAATTCAGTGATTGGGCGAGCCCGATTGTGCCGGTGCTCAAGGTGGATGGGTCGGTCAGGATATGTGGTGATTACAAGGCCACCATCAATCGTGTGTCACTCCCAAGACCAGTACCGCTACCGAGAGCGGAGGACCTCTTTGCGATGCTATCCGGTGGCAAACTTTTTTCAAAATTGGACCTGACCTCAGCTTACATGACCCAGGAGCTGGCGAGTGAATCAAAGAAGCTGACCACCATCACAACACACAAGCGGTTGTTTGAGTACAACAGATGTTCGTTCGGGATTCGCTCGGCTGCCGCGATCTTTCAACGAAATATGGAAAGCCTCCTCAAGTCGATTCCAAGGACGGTGGTTTTTCAAGATGACATCCTCATCACAGGTTGTGATACTGAAGAACACCTCCACAACCTGGAGGAGGTGCTATGCAGACTGGACCGGGTAGGGCAGCGACTGAAAAAGGCGAAGTGCGTCTTCCTAGCTCGAGGTAGAATTCCTGGGAATGAGGGTAGCAGCAGACGGGATCAGACCTACCGCGTCCAAAACGGAAGTGATCCAGAGAGCACCCAGACCCCGTAACACGACGGAGCTGCGTTCGTTCCTGGGACTCCTGAACTATTTTGGTAACTTTCTTCCCAAATTGAGCCGCTACACGTGCTCCTACGTAAAGGTCGCGATTGGATCTGGGGGCACAGCCAGGAAAGGGCTTTTAATAGAGCATGCAATTTGTTTGCTCCAACAATCTTTGTTAACGCTATATGACCCATGTAAGAAACTTGTTTTAACGTGCGATGCGTCGTCCTATGGGGTCGGGTGTGTGTTGCAGCATGTTAATGCCAAGGGTCAGTTACAGCCGGTAGCTTATGCCTCCAGAAGTCTGTCCCAGGCAGAAAGGGGCTACGGGATGGTAGAAAAGGAGGCGCTCGCATGTGTATATGCGGTAAAGAAAATGCACCAGTACCTGTTTGGCAAGAAATTTGAGCTGGAGACAGATCACAAACCCCTAACGTCCCTTTTGGCCGACAACAAGGCCATAAATGCAAATGCATCGGCCCGCATACAGAGGTGGGCAATCACGTTAGCTGCCTATGACTATACAATTCGGCACAGACCGGGCACTGAAAACTGCGCCGAGCACTCAGCAGGCTCCCACTAGCCACCACTGGGGGGGCAACCGAGCATGCTGCTGAGATGGTCATGGCTGTTGAAGCTTTCGAAAGCAAAGGCTCACCCGTGACAGCCCGTCAGTTCAAAGTCTGGACAAATAGAGACCCGCTACTGTCTTTAGTCAAGAAATGTGTCCTGAATGGGGACTGGGCAGCCCTTTCACGGGCGCAAGGATGAACTCTCGAATCAGGCCGATTGCCTACGATGGGAAAACCGAGTAGTCATGCCCCAGATGGGCAGAGAGGTGTTCATCAGAGAACTCCACAATGAGCACGCGGGCATTGTCACGATGAAGGCAATTGCCAGGTCACACGTTTGGTGGCCAGGGATAGATGCAGACCTGGAACTTTATGTTCGCATGTGCAACACGTGTACCCAGCTGAGCAATGCGCCCAGGGAAGCCCCCCTTAGCTCCTGGCCCGCCAAGCCATGGTCACGCATCCATGTGGACTACGCAGGTCCTTTCATGGGAAAAATGTTTTTGGTTGTAGTAGACGCCTACTCCAAATGGATTGAGTGTGACATTCTTAATTCAAGCACATCCTCTGCCACGGTAGAAAGTCTACGGGCAATGTTCGCCGCCCATGACCTACGGGACGTCTTGGTCAGCGACAATGGCCCGTGCTTCACAAGCATTGAATTCCAGGACTTCATGGCAGGAAATTATATCAACCATGTCAGAACGGCACCGTTCAAGCCGGCCTCAAACGGCCAGGTGGAACGAGCAGTGCAGATAATCAAACAGGGGATGTTCAGAATCCAAGGGGGTTCCCTACAAAGCTGCTTATCACGCCTCCTGTTGGCCAATAGATCCCGACCACACTCGCTCACAGGGGTTCAACCCACAGAGTCAATGACCCTGTCTTTGTCCTCAACTATGTTGCAGGGCCCAAATGGCTCGCAGGCACTGTGATTGCCAAAGAGGGAAATAGGATTCTGGTAGTTAAACTTACCAATGGACAAATCTGCCGCAAACACGTGGATCAAACAAAAAGGAGGTTCAGCAACCCCATAGAAGAAGCAGAGGAAGAACACGATGTAGAGTTCACTCCACCACAGGTGACCAAACACCGGAACCAAGTGGAGAAGAGGCCAGTCACTGTGGGCAGTCTGGACAGGCCTGAGGCACCACAAACAGCAGATACTCAGGCCAGCGCCCAACAACTGGAGCCCCAACTCAGGCACTCTACAAGGGAGCGTAAACCACCAGAGAGACTTAACCTGTGACCCCAATAAGACTTTGGGGGGAGGTGATGTCATGTATTCAACTGTCATTGTAACCCATGTATAAACTGACCTAAGTTGTACACCGTGAGAACATTGACCACTAGGTGGTGAACTTGTGGGAGACACTCCAAACCTGGACTTTCAGGTATAAAAGGGGAAGCTCCACCCACCTTCATCACTTCAGTGCAGGCTAATAAAGGTTAATAATATGGGCCTCGTGTGTATTTATACTGTATAGTAAGGACATATTAGCCTCAATCTTCTGGCTCCGGTGAAACCCACAGATAAGTCGTATGAGGAGCTGTGAACACTGGTTCAGGAGCATCTTAACCCGAGGGTAAGCGTGCTGATGGCGAGGTATCGGTTCTGCACATGCCAGCGATCTGAAGGTCAGGAAGTGGCGAGCTACGTCGCCGAGCTAAGGTGACTTGGAGGACAATGTGAGTTTGATGGCTACCTGGAGCAAATGCTCAGAGACTTTTTTGTACTGGGCATTGGCCACGAGACCATCCTACGAAAGCTTTTGACTGTAGAGACACCGACCCTCAGTAAGGCCATTGCGATAGCACAGGCGTTTATGTCCACCAGTGATAACACCAAACAAATCTCTCAGCACACAAGTGCGAGAAATGTTCATAAATTAACTGGAACTCTGTTTGCGAGCAGAAATGTACAAGGCAGAGCCCATGAGTCTGCAACTGCCAGCAGGTGACCCAGATGACTCAGAGTCCCCAACAAAGGATGAATGCAAGGCAATTCATACCCTGTTGGCGCTGTGGAGGCTTCCATTCAGCCTATTCATGCCGCTTCAAAGGGTATGTTTGCAAGAGTTGTGGAACAATGGGGCACCTCCAATGAGCTTGCAGATGAGCTGCAAGCTCTGCAAAATCTGCGAACCACCATGTGGCAGAGGAAGCTCGGTCCATGGTGGATCAAAGCAATTTCAAGCCTCAGATAGAGGAGGCAGATGCTGAAGTACACGGGGCGCACACATTTTCGATGAAATGTCCATCTATAATGCTAAACGTAAAATTGAATGGCTTACCCGTAGCCATGGAACTGGACACTGGCGCTAGCCAATCCATCATGAGCAAAAAGATGTTTGAGAGATTGTGATGCAACAAGGCATTCAGACCAGCCCTGAGCCCCAACAACACAAAACTGAGAATGTACACCAAAGAGCTTATCACTGTCCTGGGCAGCGTCATGGTCAAGGTCATCTACGAGGGCACGGTGCATGAACTGCCACTCTGGATTGTCCCGGGCGATGGCCCCACACTGCTTGGAAAGAGCTGGCTGGGCAAAATCCGCTGGAACTGGGATGACATCCGAGCACTATCACATGTCGATGAGGCCTCATGTACCCAGGTTCTTAACAAATTTCCTTCCCTTTTTGAGCCAGGCATTGGAAACTTTTGCGGGGCGAAGGAGCGGATCCACTTGGTTCCAGAGGCACGACCCATTCACCACAAGTCGTGAGCGGTACCTCACCTGATGAGGGAGAGAGTGGAAATCGAGCTGGACAGGCTGCAACGCAAAGGGCATCATCTCCCCAGTGGAATTCAGCGAGTGGGCCAGCCCGATTGTTCCAGTACTCAAAAGTGATGGCACGGTCAGGATTTGCGGTGATTATAAAGTTACTATTAATTCTTTCTTGCTACAGGACCAATACCCGCTACCTAAGGCAGACGACCTATTTGCGACGCTGGCAGGAGGCAAGACGTTCACTAAGATTGACCTGACTTTGGCCTACATGACGCAGGAGCTGGAGGAGCCTTCGAAGGGCCTCACCTGCATCAACATGCACAAGGGACTGTTCATCTACAACAGATGTACGTTTGGAATTCGGTCGGCTGCAGCGATCGTCCAGAGAAACATGGAGAGCCTACTCAAGTCGGTACCACACACAGTGGTCTTTCAGGACGACACATTGGTCACGGGTCGGGACACCGCCGAGCACCTACAAAACCTGGAGGAGGTCCTCCAGTGACTGGATCGCGTAGGGCTGCGGCTAAAGAGGTCGAAACATGTCTTCATGGCAACAGAAGTGGAGTTTTTGGGGAGAACGATCATGGCGGATGGCAGTCGGCCCACAGATGCCAAGACAGAGGCTATCAGGAATGCGCCCAGGCCACAGAATGTCACGGAGCTGCGGTCATTCCTGGGACTCCTCAACTATTTTGGTAACTTCCTACCGGAATTAAGCACCCTTTTAGAGCTCCTCCACGTGTTATTGCGCAAAGGTGAGAACTGGGTATGGGGAAAAAAACAAGTAATTGCTTTTGAGAAAGCCAGAAACATTTTATGCTCCAACAAGCTGCTTGTATTGTATAACCCGTGTAAAAGACTTGTGCTAGCATGTGATGCGTCGTCGGACGGAGTCGGGTGTATCTTACAACAAGCTAACATTGCGGGGAAGTTGCAACTTGTCGCCTATGCTTCCAGGAGCTTGTCTAAGGCTGAGAGGGCCTACAGCATGATTGAGAAAGAGGCAATAGCATGTGTGTTCGGGGTAAAGAAAATGCATCAGTACCTGTTTGGCCTCAAATTTGAGCTGGAAACCGATCACAAGCCCCTCACATTGCTGTTCGTTGAAAACAAGGGGATAACTACTAATGCCTCAGCCCGCATACAAAGGTGGGCACTCGCGCTATCAGCGTTTAACTATACCATCCGCCACAGGCCAGGCACCGAGAACTGTGCAGATGCCCTCAGTCAGCTACCATTGCCCACCTCGTGGTGGAAATGGCACAGCCTGCAAACTTGTTGATGGTGGCGCAGCCAGTAGACTTGTTGATGGTCATGGAAGTGTTTGAAAATGATAAATCACCTGTCACGGCCCATCAGATTAGGACTTGGACCAGCCAAGATCCTCTGCTGTCCCTAGTAAAAAACTGTGTACTGCATGGGAGCTGGGCCAGCATCCCCGTTGAAATGCAAGAGCCAATCAAGCCGTTCCAACGGCGAAAGGACGAGCTGTCCATTCAAGCAGACTGACTGTTGTGGGATAAACGCGTAGTGCTACCAAAAAAGGGCAGGGAGACGTTCATCTCGGATCTCCATAGCACACACCCGGGTACAGTAATAATGAAAGCAATAGCCAGATCTCACATGTGGTGGCCCAGTATCGACTCTGACTTAGAGTCCTGTGTACGGCAATGCAGCATATCCCCAGGGCCTGATGGACTGCATCCCAGAGTACTTAAGGAGGTGGCCTTGGAAATAGCGGATGCATTGACAGTCATTCCATTGACTCTGGATCAGTTCCTATCGAGTGGAGGGTAGCCAATGTAACCCCACTTTTTAAAAAAGGAGGGAGAGAGAAAACAGGGAATTATAGACCGGTCAGCCTGACCTCAGTAGTGGGTAAAATGATGGAATCAATTATTAAGGATGTCATAGCAGCGCATTTGGAAAATGGTGACATGATAGGTCCAAGTCAGCATGGATTTGTGAAAGGGAAATCATGCTTGACAAATCTTCTGGAATTTTTTGAGGATGTTTCCAGTAAAGTGGACAAAGGAGAACCAGTTGATGTGGTATATTTGGACTTTCAGAAGGCTTTCGACAAGGTCCCACACAAGAGATTAATGTGCAAAGTTAAAGCACATGGGATTGGGGGTAGTGTGCTGACGTGGAGTGAGAACTGGTTGTCAGACAGGAAGCAAAGAGTAGGAGTAAATGGGTACTTTTCAGAATGGCAGGCAGTGACTAGTGGGTTACCGCAAGGTTCTGTGCTGGGGCCCCAGCTGTTTACATTGTACATTAATGATTTAGACGAGAGGATTAAATGTAGTATCTCCAAATTTGCGGATGACACTAAGTTGGGTGGCAGTGTGAGCTGCGAGGAAGATGCTATGAGGCTGCAGAGTGACTTGGATAGGTTAGGTGAGTGGGCAAATGCATGGCAGATGAAGTATAATGTGGATAAATGTGAGGTTATCCACTTCGGTGGTAAAAACAGAGAGACAGACTATTATCTGAATGGTGACAGATTAGGAAAAGGGAAGGTGCAACGAGACCTGGGTGTCATGGTACATCAGTCATTGAAGGTTGGCATGCAGGTACAGCAGGCGGTTAAGAAAGCAAATGGCATGTTGGCCTTCATAGCGAGGGGATTTGAGTACAGGGGCAGGGAGGTGTTGCTACAGTTGTACAGGGCCTTGGTGAGGCCACACCTGGAGTATTGTGTACAGTTTTGGTCTCCTAACTTGAGGAAGGACATTCTTGCTATTGAGGGAGTGCAGCGAAGATTCACCAGACTGATTCCCGGGATGGTGGGACTGACCTATCAAGAAAGACTGGATCAACTGGGCTTGTATTCACTGGAGTTCAGAAGAATGAGAGGGGACCTCATAGAAACGTTTAAAATTCTGACGGGTTTAGACAGGTTAGATGCAGGAAGAATGTTCCCAATGTTGGGGAAGTCCAGAACCAGGGGTCACAGTCTGAGGATAAGGGGTAAGCCATTTAGGATCGAGATGAGGAGAAACTTCTTCACCCAGAGAGTGGTGAACCTGTGGAATTCTCTACCACAAAAAGTTGTTGAGGCCAATTCACTAAATATATTCAAAAGGGAGTTAGATGAAGTCCTTACTACTCGGGGGATCAAGGGGTATGGCGAGAAAGCAGGAAGTGGGTACTGAAGTTTCATGTTCAGCCATGAACTCATTGAATGGCGGTGCAGGCTAGAAGGGCTGAATGGCCTGCTCCTGCACCTATTTTCTATGTTTCTATGTTTCTATATGTGCTCAGTTGAGCAACGTGCCCAGAGAGGCACCACTAAGTTTGTGGTCCTGGCCCTCCAGACCATGGTCGAGGATCCATGTTGACTATGTGGGCCCGTTCCTCTGTAAAATGTTCCTGGTGGTGGTGGATGCTTTTTCAAAATGGATTGAATGTGAAATAATGTCGAGAAGCACCGCCACCACCACCATTGAAAGCCTGAAGGCCAAGTTTGCCACCCACGGCCTGCCTGACATACTGATCAGTGACAACGGGCCATGTTTCACCAGTGCCGAATTTAAAGAATTCATGACCTACAATGGGATCAAACATATCACGTTGGCCCCATTTAAACCAGCCTCCAATGGGCAGGCAGAGCGGGCAGTACAAACATCAAACAGAGCCTTAAACGAGTCACAGAAGGCTCACTCCAAACCCGCCTGTCCCGAGTACTGCTCAGCTACCGCACAAGACCCCACTCGCTCACAGGGATGCCCCTGACTGAGCTACTCATGAAAAGGACACTTAAAACCAGACTCTCGCTGGTTCACTCCAACCTGCATGATCAGGTAGAGAGCAGGCGGCAGCAACAAAATGTAAACGATGGTCGCGCCACTGTGTCACGGGTAATTGATCTGAATGACCCTATGTATGTGCTAAACTATGGACATGGTCCCAAGTGGATCGTGGGCACGGTGATAGCTCAAGAAGGTAGTAGGGTGTTTGTAGTCCAACTAGACAATGGACAAATTTGCAGAAAGCACCTGGACCAAACGAGGCTGCGGTTCACAGACTGCCCTGAACAACCCACAGCAGACCCCACCTTTTTTGAGCCCACAAAACACACCCAAAGGATCAATGACAACACCCCGGACCAGGAAATCGAACCCATCACGCCCAACAGTCCAGCAAGGCCAGGCTCACCCAGCAGCCCTGCAGGGCCAACAACACGCCAGCCCAACGAGGGCACAGCCAACACACCAGAACAGACATTTGTACCGAGGCGGGCCACCAGGGAAAGAAAGGCTCCCGACCGCCTCACCTTGTAAATAGTTTTCACTTTGACTTTGGGGAGGAGTGATGTTGTGTATCTGTAAAGCATGCACTCCCATCTTCCGCCACCAGGGATCTCATCCCATGAAGTCCCAAGGGATCCCAGCATCCCTTGGGAGCACTGTATATAAGCCGGCCCCTAATGCCTGTTCCTCACTCTGGAGTGTCTTATTAAAGACTGAGGTCACTGTTACTTTAACCTCCCTGTGCAGCCTCATCTGTGTTAGGAACACAATAATCCTGACCAACAGATCCATCACAGACCCAATCAATGTCTGGACCGGGGTCAAGCAGGGCTGCATCATCGTGCCAACCCTCTTAGAAACACAGAAACATAGAAAATAGGTGCAGGAGTAGGCCATTCTGCCCTTCGAGCCTGCACCACCATTCAATATGATCATGGCTGATAATTTCTTCAACTTTAGTACCCCATTCCTGCTTTCTCTCCATACCCCTTGATCCCTTTAGTCTTAAGGGCCACGTCTAACTCCCTTTTGAATATATCTAACGAACTGGCCTCAACAACTCTCTGCGGTAGTGAATTCCACAGGTTCACAATTCTCTGAGTGAAGCAGTTTCTCCTGATCCCGGTGCGTTCTTGATGGCATCTGTCTTGGCGTCGGTGGTTCTGATGCCACCTGCTGCGATTCTTCTCCCTAAGAACTCGACCTCTGGCACCAGGAAAACACACTTCGAGCGTTTCAACCTGATTTCCACGTGATCTAGCCGATTTAGAACCTCTTCCAGGTTCTGGAAGTGTTCGATGGTGTCCCGACCTGTGACCAGTATGTCGTCCTGGAAAACCACGGTGCACGGAACCGACTTTAACAGGCTCTCCATGTACCTTTGGAAAATTGCCTCGGCCGATCGAATACAAAACGGGCATCTATTGTAGAAGAACAGACCTTAGTGTGTGTTGATGCCTCTAGGTCCTGCGTCATGTAGGCCGAGGTCAGGTCCAACTTGGTGAACGTCTTTCCTCCAGCCAGGATCGCAAATAGGTTGTCTGCCTTGGGTAGCGGGTACTGGTCCTGTCGCGAAAAATGGTTAATCGTTACTTTATAGTCCCCACAAATTCTGACCGTGCCATCGCCTTTGAGAACCAGAACAATCGGACTGGCCTACTCGTTGAACTCCACCATTGTGATGATGCCTGTCGTGTATCTTACATTATTATATATAACTGTATCCTAACATGCTATACATGACTGTAATAAGATATGACCTGTAACCACCAGCATACCGTACCACCAGGGGTGCACTTGCAAGTGACAGGTATATAAGGACAGGTCTCAGGCAAGTGCAGCATTCCAGAGCTGTGAAATAAAGGTGCAGGTCCAGAGTGACCTTGACTTCACTACATGCCTCTTGTGAATCTGTACTGAGGGGACAGGTGGCGACGAGTTACAGGATTACAGAATCCACAGAATGGCGAACAACGGATCAGATGAAAAGTACAATGCGGGAGACAATTGGGAGGACGTTATAGAAAGGCTCCAGCAAAGCTTTGTAACCAAAGACTGGTTAGGCGATGATAAGGCAGACAAGAGAAGAGCTCATCTCTTGACCAGCTGTGGCTTGAAAACATACGCTTTAATGAAGGATCTGTTGGCACCCGAGAAATCAGCAAGCAAGTCGTTTGAAGAATTGAGCACACTGGTAAGAGACCATCTGAAGCCAGCGAGCAGCCTACACATGGCCAGACACAGGTTCTACAACTACAGACGCTGTGTGGGCCAGAGCATACCCGACTTCATGGCGGAAATTCGGAAGTTGGCTAGTTTATGTGAGTTCTCCGATGAACTGAGGAGAGAAATGCTGAGAGACTTTTTCATTGAAGGAATAGGCCACGCAGGCATATTCCGAAAGCTCATAGAGACCAAGAACCTGACCTTAGAGGCAGCAGCAAGGGTTGCACAGACATTCTTGGTAGGGGAAGAAGAAACGAGGTTGATTTACAATGCAGGTACGACAACTAACGAAATATCGGAACAAGAAATTCACAGCACTAAACAAGCTGCTACCTCCACACACAGACAAAACAATAAGAACAGGCTCTCGACAGCAGGCAGAAGGGGTGGGCACTCGTCAAGGGGATGTCGATTTCAGCAGGCTGTTTGCAGAAATTGTGAATATACAGGGCATTTGGCCCGCATGTGCAAAAAAATGGCAGCTCGGTTGGTATACGAATCGGATGGGTCGGAAAGCGGACCAGAAGATGGTGGGAACAGTACCCGGGACACCGATGTACAGCGGGTCAACACGATCAATGGCCGCTGCTCCTACAACAGGATGCCTCCTATAATGATGAGGGTCCTACTCAACGGAATATCTGTCAACATGGAGCTGGATGCGGGAGCGAGTCAATCTCTCATGGGCGCTCAACAATTTGAACAACTGTGGCCGCATAAAAGAGACAGACCAAAACTCACAAGGTCGACACCAAACTAAGGACCTATACCAAAGAAATCGTACCAGTCCTCGGCAGCGCCATGCTCTCTGTCACACACAAAGTGACAGTGAACCGACTTCCCTTGTGGATTATCCCCGGAGACCCCCCAGCACTGCTGGGGAGAAGCTGGCTGGCAAAACTAAACTGGAAATGGGATGATGTCCGTGCCATGTCATTAGAGGAACGGACCTCCTGCTCAACAGTTATAAAGCGATTTGAACATCTCTTTCAGCCAGGTGTGGGCACTTTCAAAGGGGCCAAAGTCAAAATCTACATCACACAGGATGCTAGACCGGTCCATCACAAGGCCAGAGCTGTACCCTATGTGATGAGGGAAAAGATTGAACACAAACTAGACAGGCTTCTGCGGGAAGGCATTATACACCTGTGGAATTTAGCGACTGGGCAAGTCCCATCGTCCCAGTCATGAAGCCTGATGGATCCGTACGAATCTGTGGGGACTACAAATCTACCATAAACAGAGTCTCCCTACAGTACCAGTACCCGCGGAGGACTTATTTGCCACATTGGTTGGAGGTAAACTTTTCTCAAAATTAGACCTCACATCTGCGTATATGATGCAAGAATTGACCGAGGAATCCAAGCTACTCACCACCATCAACACACATCGAGGCCTTTTCATGTACAATCGATGCCCATTCGGCATCAGGTCGGCAGCTGCCATATTCCAGCGCAACATGGAGAGTCTGCTCAAGTCCATCCCGGGGACGGTTGTATTTCAAGACGACATACTTATCACGGGCAGGGACACCGACTCCCATCTCCGTAATTTGGAGGAAGTACTGAAGCGGCTGGATCGGGTAGGCCTACGAGTCAAGAAATCCAAGTGCCTGTTTCTCGCACCCGAGGTTGAATTTTTGGGCAGAAGGATTGCCGCTGATGGAATCCGCCCAACAGAGTCCAAAGCAGAAGCAATTCGCCTGGCACCCAGGCCCCGGAATGTCTCAAGAACTGCGCGCCTTTCTCGGGCTACTCAATTACTTTGGGAACTTTATGCAGAACTTAAGCATGCTGCTGGAGCCTCTCCACGTGCTACTCAGGAAGGGGTGCGATTGTTTTTGGGGGGATGCCCAGGAACGCGCCATCAATAAGGCACGCAACCTTCTGTGTTCCAACAGTGTTTTGACTTTCTTTGACCCAGGTAAAAAGCTAGTTCTCACATGCGATGCGTCAGCGTATGGGGTCGGGTGCGTTTTTCAACATGTCAATAGTGCGGGCAAATTACAACCCATTGCTTATGCCTCCAGGTCACTTTCGCGGGCGGAGCGCGGGTACGGAATGGTAGAGAAGGAGGCGCTCGCGTGCGTGTACAGTGTCAAAAAGATGCACCAATACCTTTTCGGGGCCAAGTTCGCGTTAGAAACTGACCACACGTCCCTCCTATCTGAGAGCAAGGCAATAAACGCCAACGCCTCGGCGCGAATTCAATGGTGGGCACTCATGCTGGCGTCCTACGACTATACCATAAGGCACAGACCAGGCACAGACAACTGTGCCGACGCGCTCAGCAGGCTACCCCTGGCGACCACGGAAGGGTCTGACGAACAGGACTGTGAGATAGTCATGGCAATCAATGCCTGTGAGTCCACAGGTTCGCCCATGACGGCTCGCCAAATCAGAGCCTGGACGGCCAGCTACCTCACGTTATCCTTAGTAAAAAGATGTGTCCTAACCGGTGACTGGGCAGAGGCTCGCGATGCCTGCCCCGAGGAATTAAAACCCTTTCACAGGCGCATGCATGAGCTATCACTACAAGCAGACTGCCTGATGTGAGGCAGCCAAGTAGTCATGCCTCTGCATTTGTTCGGGAGCTCCACCGCGAGCACCCAGGGATCGTTCTCATGAAGGCCATAGCCAAATCCCACGTCTGGTGGCCTGGAATTGATGCGGACTTGGAGCTCTGCGTCCGAAGGTGCACCATTTGTGCCCAACTCAGCATTGCCCCCAGGGAGGCTCCACTGAGCCCCTGGCCCTGGCCCTGGCCTACAAAACCATGGTCGCGGGTGCACGTAGACTATGCGGGCCCATTCATGGGCAAAATGACCTCGTAGTTGTAGATGCATTTTCAAAGTGGATCGAATGCACCATTTTAAACTCGAGCACAACCTCCACCACTGTGGAGAGCCTCGCAACCATGTTTACAATGCACGGAATCCCTGACATATTGGTCAGTGACAATGGTCCGTGCTTCACCAGCGCAGAATTCCAAGACTTTATAATTGACCACGGCATAAATCACGTCAAGACGGCACCGTTCAAGCTGGCCTCCAACGGCCAGGCAGAGAGAGCAGTGCAAATCATTAAACAATGCTTGCTTAAAATCCAAGATCCCACGCTGCAGGGTCGCCTGTCGCGACTGCTGCTAGCATACAGATCTCGTCCGCACTCACTGACTGGGATCCCCCCTGCGCAACTGTTGATGAAAAGGACTTTAAAAACAAGGCTCTCATTAATCCTCCCAGACATGCACGAAATCGTTGAGGCAAAGCGCCGTAAGCTGACTGAGTACCTTGACAGAAATTCAAGGGGGAGATGGAATGAGATAGGGGACAAAGTGTTTGTACTAAACTATGGCAGGGGTCCCAAATGGCTTGCAGGGACAGTAACGGGCAAGGAAGGAAACAGGCTACTGGTAGTACAAATGGACAATGGCAAAACCTGCCGGAGGCATGTAGACCAAGTCAAAAGCAGATTTACCAACAACACTGCAGAACCAGAGGCAGACTAGAATGTGGAACTCGCACCACATCTGGTGGACAGACAGAGGGAACAACCTGAGAAAAGGGCAATCCCAATAGACAGCCCAGACGAGTCAACAACAATCACACCAATCGAAACAGACAGCCCAGGCGAGATACCAGTAACCACACCCAAAGAAAAACAGACACCAAGGCAAACAACTGAACCACAACTCAGACGCTCCACGCGAGAGCGTAGACCACCTGAGAGACTGAACCTATAAAGACAATAAGACTTTGGGGGAGGGTGATGTCATGTATCTTACATTATTATATATAACTGTATCCTAACATGCTATACATGACTGTAATAAGATATGACCTGTAACCACCAGCATACCTTACCATCAGGGGTGCACTTGCAAGAGACAGGTATATAAGGACAGGTCTCAGGCAAGTGCAGCATTCCAGAGCTGTGAAATAAAGGTGTAGGTCCAGAGTGACCTTGACTTCACTACATGCCTCATGTGAATCTGTACTGAGGGGACAGGACTTTACAATGCCTTCTCGCTGCAGTCTGTCCAGCTCAATTCCCACTTTTTTTCGCATCATGTATGGCACCGCCCGTGCTTTGTGGTGGATGGGTCATGTACCGGGAACCAAGTGGATCTGCACCTTCGCCCCGAAAAACTTCCAATGCCTGGCTCAAACAACGACAGGAACTTGTTCAGAACCTGAGCACATGAGGCATCGTCGACGGACAAGAGCGCTCGGATGTCGTCCCAGTTCCAGCGGATTTTTCCCAGCCAGCTTCTGCCGAACAGTGTGGGGCCATCTCCTGGTACAATCCATAGAGGGAGTTCGTGCACTGCTCCATCATAGAAGACTTTTACTTCCGCTCTGCCAATAACAGGAATCAGTTCTTTGGTGTAAGTTCTTAGCTTGGTATGAATGGGGCTAAGCTTGGGCCTGTGTGTCTTGTTGCACCACAGCTTGTCGAAGGCCTTTTTGCTCATGATAGACTGACTCGCACCCCTGTCCAGTTCCATGGATACTGGAAATCCGTTCAGTTCAACTTTTAACACAATCGGTGGACATTTCGTGGTGAAGATGTGTACCCTGTACACTTCTGCCTCTCGGTTCGAGTCTCTAGTTCAGCCTGACCCACCATGGATTGATCTTCCTCTGCAATGTGGTGGTTTGCAGGCTTTGCACCTCGTCTGCACATTTGCTGAAGGTATCCCATTGTTCCACAGCCTTTGCATAGTGCTTGAAGCGGCATTGATGCGCTCGATGATCACCTCCGCAGCGCCAACAAGGTGTTAACTGCCTCGCATTAACGATTGATGGCGGACTCTGGGTCATCTGAGGTCGTGCAGCTGCCAACGTTCTGCCATATGCATTCCTGCCTGAAAATGACGTTACTTTGTGTACAGTACTAGCCAAAATCTCTTTATGCTGCGAAATTTGTTTGGTGTTATCGCTGGTGTACATACATGTCTGGGCTATCGTTATGGCTTTGTTTAGATTCGGTGTTTCAACAGTCAATAGTTTGCAAAGGATAACCTCATAGCCAATGCCAAGCACAAAAATGTCTCTTAGCATTTGCTCCAGGAATCCATCAAATTCGCAATGTCATGTAAGGCGCCTCAGTTCGGTGACGTAGCTCGCCACTTCCTGGTCTTCAGACCACTGACACGTGTAGAATCGATACCTTGCCATCAAAACGATTTCCTTCGGATTTAGGTGCTCCCGGACCAGCGTACACAGTTCTTCATAGGATTTAATTGTTGGTTTCACCGGAGCTAGAAGATTCTTCATGAAGCCATAGGGTGTTGCCCCACAGACGGTAAGGAGGAACGCTTGGCAGCGTTCTCATCCCCTTCCAGCTTGTTGGCCACAAAGTATTGGTCGAGTCGCTCCACGAAGGTCTCCTAATTGTCCTCTTCTGAGAATTTCTCCAGGATACCAACAGTTCTTTGCATGTTCGCGTGGTTATTCATTATCTCGTCGCCAATTGTTATGCTCATAATAAAGTAATGCAACTGAGTACTGTAGACAATGAGTAATTGTGACCTTAGCTCCTTTATTTAAACTCCAGAATCCTTGAACAGCATGGGAGGCCTGCTTATATGCAGTGCTCCCAAGGAATGCTGGGATCCCTTGGGACTCCAACTGGTAGGCCCTCTGGTGGCAGTATGATACAGGTTGCCTAGGGTTACATACATAACACCGATGTCAGGCTAACCGGTCTATAATTCCCTGTTTTCTCTCTCCCTCCTTTTTTAAAAAGTGGGGTTACTTTAGCTATCCTCCAATCCATAGGAACTGATCCAGAATCTATAGAATGTTGGAAAATGACCACCAATGCATCCACTATTTCTAGGGCCACTTCCTTAAGTACTCTGGAATGCAGACTATCAGGCCCTAGGGATTTATAGGCCTTCAGTCCCATCAATTTCCCTAACACAATTTCCTTACTAATAAGGATTTCCTTCAGTTCCTCCTTCTCGCTAGACCCTCGGTCCCCTAGTATTTCTGGAAGGTTATTTGTGTCTTCCTTAGTGAAGATAGAAACAAAGTATTTGTTCAATTGGTCTGCTATTTCTTTGTTCCCCATTATAAATTCACCTGATTCTGACTGCAAGGGTCGGCCTTTGTCTTCACTAATCTTTTTCTCTTCACATATCTGTTGAAACTTTTGCAGTCAGTTTTTATGTTCCCTGCAAGCTTACTCTCATACTCTATTTTCCCCCTCCTAATTAAACCCTTTGTACTCCTCTGCTGATTTCTAAATTTATCCCAGTCCTCAGGTTTGCTGCTTTTTCTGGCCAATTTATATGCCTTTTCTTTGGAGTTAACACTATCCCTTGTTAGCCACGGTTGAGCCACCTTCCCCGTTTTACTTTTACGCTAAATAGGGATGTACAATTGTTGAAGTTCATCCATGTGATCTTTAAATGTCTGCCATTGCCTATCCACTGTCAACCCTTTAAGTATCATTGTCCAGTCTGTCCGAGCCAATTCACGTCTCAGACCATCGAAGTTACCCTTCTTTAAGTTCAGGACTCTAGTCTCTGAATTAACTGTGCCATTCTCCATCTTAATGAAGAATTCTACCATGTTAAGGTCACTCTTCCCCAAGGGGCCTCGCACAACAAGATTGCTAATTAATCCTCTCTCGTTACACAACACTCAGTCTAGGATGGCCAGCTCACTAGTTGGTTCCTCGACGTATTCTCGATCTTCCTTGCTGCAATGCTCCACCTCACGCTCAACAAGCTCCCCGCTGGAGTGGAACTAAACTAGGCAGTACTGTGTGCTGTTCTGGTCACAGGAAAGATGTGATTGCACTGGAATGGGTGCAGAGGAGATTGACAAGAATGTTGCTTGGACTGAAGAATTTTGGCGATGAAGAAAGATTGGAGATGCTGGGTCTGTTTTCTTTGGAACAGAAGAGGCTGAGCGAAGCCCTGATTGAGGTGTATAAAATTAAGAGGGGCCTGGATACAGTAGATAGGGAGGATCTGTTTCCCTTGGCAGAGGGATCAACGACAAAGAGGCATAGATTTAAAGTAAATGGCGGGGAGGGGAGGTTTAGAGGGAAATTTCTTCACCCAGAGGGTGGTGGAGATCTGGAAGTCACTGCCTGAAAGGGTGAATGTGCGCTTAAAGTGCCATAACCTACAAGGCTATGGACCAAGAGCTGGAAAGTGCAATAGGCTGGATAGCTCTTGGTCGGTCGGCATGGATACTGTTGTGACTGTAAGCACTCTAAAAATGACTCCACGAGGCAAGGTATTGTACTTGAACTGAGGTAACCTTAGTCCATTTATTATAGTTCTTGAGTGAGGGTACAGTATGGTGAGCTCCCTTTTATACCTGGTTACCTGTAGTGTACGGGTGACCCCTAGGTCTCCACCAGTTGTTCCCTCTGGTGGTTCAAGTGTAGTGTATACAGTGTGAAGATACATCCAGTAGTCTTATGTGACTGTACATTGAGTGTACAGGTTATAAACTTATGTTATACATACACAACATCACTCTCCCCTAAGTCTTGTGCCACTGGCCTTTGCATTGTGTGCTCAAAGCCCTTGCACCTTGTCTATACTTTGGCTTGGCTCTCTCCCTGTAGACCCCCAAGTCCTTATTGCCACAACATTGGGAAATGGTCAGCAGTGGACGGTTAGAGGTTGCAGTGGGGATTGAGTGGGTTCTGGGTATGATCCATGTGTGTCCATGGCTACATACATCCATTTCCCCCCTGCCCCCCCCGCCACCCAGCCCATACATAGACCATGTGTGTGGCTCGACATCTGCATTGGCATACATGTACAGAGAATAAAGAATAGGATTAATTACATCACTGTTTGGGTTTTGCAGTAGTGGAACAAGTACATTTTACAGGTAAGGTACATATTGTGATATCACAGTCTTGCCCCTGGATTGTGTAGGTGCAGGTGGGTGAGGACACTAGTTCCAGTGTGACCGGACTGTGTCCAGGTTGTCTGATGGCAGCGCTGCGCCCCCTGCCAGCTGGGTGGGCTCGGATCGCCCACCTGGCTGAGTCTCAGGACTTTGCTGTTGCCTAGTGGTGGGCAGAGCCACAGGAGTGTGTGGCTTCCCTGTCCTCCTTTGAGGGCTGCAGGGTCTCCCTGCTGCCCTTCAGCGGTAGTGGGAGCCTGGTCATCCCAGGTCCCGTTGGGAGGGCTGGAGGGTGCTAGCCTCTTGCTCCCGGTACTGGCCCTAGTGGCCAGAGAAGTAGAGCTGATCTGGGGCAGGGTACCAGTAGTTGTGCCTTTGCCATCTGTTGATCGCTGGCCCTGCAGCTGGTATGCTCCCTCTGTGTGTAGCCACATTCCCTGGGGCATCACATTGGTCCCAGAGACGCAGGCTACATGATCAGGTAACCCACTGGACCTGGGTGCTTCCGACGGGAGGTTGCCCTTGGTTTTGTTGGTGTACTTGTAGAACCCGGCATCGCACATAATTTCTTCATTTACTGTTATAATACATTGGCTCCGACCGCAATCGCCCAACTCAACATGGTTCGTTACATTTACATACTTGCATTTGTCAATTACTTCTTTTCCATGTGTATTACCGGCATCGCTGTGCAAAGTTACATTTACATACTTGCATTTGTCAATTACATCTTTTACATGTGTATCACCGGCATCGCTGTACAAAGAGTGGAACTGTCCCTTTAATTTCGATGGGTTGCCGTTCTCCTTTAAGAGGGCCTTGCAGTCCTTACCCCAATACGGTTGGCTGCTCAGCATCACATGTTGCTCCCTCAATGTTGTCCCTCGTGGTCTGGCTGCCACCATCTTTACTTCAGGCGCTTTATCCCGTGGTGCGGGCGCCATCTTCTTTCTCTCCACAAGGTAGGCTGCGGTGATCCTTTTCTCCCCAGGTTCTGCCACAGAAACAGAGAAGTTACCTTCTGCACCGATTTTCTTCCTCCGGAGTCCTGCCACTGGAGCCTGGAAGGTGAGGTCGGGTCGTTTGGGCTGGATCATCTCGCCATTGGGTTGAACGGTCTGTGTCGTCTCCACGCAGTCGAGTTGAGCGGTTGGTTTTTCAGGTGCTGTGCTGGATCCAAATTTGGGGCCGCATAGGACGTCGATTGCCGGGGCCTGGAGGTTTCCCCAGCTCCAACGGAGTTGTTTCATCCATCTTCTTCATAGCAGCACTGGACCATCACCAGCAACGATCCACAACGATCCGCCATGGGACACCTGGACATCCACGCTGCCAACGACTAGGATGGTGTCGTTTGTGTAGGTGAGCAGCTTCACTTGGATCAGGATCATTTTAGGTCGTTCAATTGGATTGTCCCAGAGTTTCTCAAAGGCCGCCTGATTCATCAGTGACTGGCTCGCTCCTGTGTCCACCTCCATCGTGACTGGAACATCATTGATTTCAACTTCCATTTTCAACAGAGAGCTCTCAGTGGAGTAGGTAAACACTCCGTACATCTCTTCGTGGGGCTGAGCTGCCTCATGGACTCTCTCTTCATCATCGCTGGAGTCCGGATGATCGGCCAACTCTTCATCGACTCGGTGAGTAAAATTTCTCTTGCACATTCTCTGTAGGTGGCCCTTCGTGTTACAGGCTTTGCAAGTATAGTCTTTGTAGTGGCACTGGTGAGCCCTGTGATTTCCTCCACAGCGGGGTTGGTCTCATGTGACTGACTCAGGGTTGCAGGACTTGGGGTTCTGCTCTCGACCCTGAGAGAGACCGCTTGCAGCAGACTTGCCTCTAAAAGGCGCCAGTTGGTTCACAGTACTTGCTGGGTTAGAGTCCTGGGGGTGAGTCATCTGCTTGGAATCGCAGGCCGAGGCCATGAATGCCTGGCTCACGTTAATTGCCTTCTGCAGGGTGACCGTGGTGTCCGCCAAAAGCAGTCTGTGGAGAAGGCCCTCGTGGCCGATTCCAATAACTAAGATTTCCCTCAGCACTTCAGTGAGGTGGTCGCAAAAATCACACGGTGCAGCCATTCATCTGAGGTCTGCAGCATATTTTGCGATTTCATGGCCTTCGGGCCGCCGGTGTGTGAAGAACCGGTGTCTGGCTGTGAGGATGCTCTCCTTAGGTTTGAACTGTTCCTGTATCATCATTATGAGCGCCGCATATGTTTTGGTTGTTGTCTTCTCTGGGGCTAGCAAGTCCCTGACGAGACCATAAACGGTGGGTCCACAGCTGCTGAGCAGGATAGTTCTGCGCTTATCAGCTAGCGAGGTCGGTGTGTCTCCCGCCAGGTCGATCGCAATAAAAAAGCGTTCGAGCCTTTCCACAAAGGTCTCCCAATCTTCCCCTCGGCGAATTGTTGAAAGTTGCCAAGTTTTGGGAATTCGTAATCTCGTTGCCAGTTGTTGTGTCTGTAAGCACTCTAGTAATGACTCCACACGGTAAGGTATTGTACTTGAACTGTGGTGACCTTAGTCCATTTATTAAGGTCCTGAGTGAGGGTACAGCATGGTGATCTCCCTTTTATACCTGGTTACCTGTCGTGTACAGGTGATCCCTAGGTCTCCACCAGTTGCACCCTCTGGTGGTACAAGCATAGTGTATCCAGTGTGAAGATACATCCAGTAGTCTTATGTGACTGTACCTTGAGTGTACAGGGTATAAACTTATGTTATACATACACAACAAATACGATGGGCCAAAATAGCCTCCTTCCGTGCTGTAAATATCTATGATTCTATGATTCTATGGAAGAGGTTTGCGCTGGCTCTCTGCTGGAGCCAAGGATTGCCAACTCAGGCTGGTGGCATTCCTGGATGTTTGATCACGTGACAATCGAGGGATATACTTGCATTGGAGGCAGTTCAGAGAAGGTTCACGAGGTTGATTCCTGAGATGAAAGGGTTGTCTTATGAAGAAAGGTTGAGCCTATATTCTTTGGAGTTTACACGAATGAGAGGTGATCTTATTGAAACATATAAGATTCTGAGGAGGCTTGACAGGGTAGATGCAGAGAGAATGTTTCCCCTCGAGGGGGAATCTAGAACTAGGGGGCATCATTTCAGAATAAGGGGTCGCCCATTTATAACTGAGATGAAGAGGAATTTCTTCTCTGAGCGTCGTAAATCTGTGGAATTCTCTGCCCCAGAGATGTGTGGAGGCTGGGTCATTGAATATATTTAAGGTGGAGATAGACAGATTTCTGATCGATAAGGGAGTCAAGGGTATGGGGAGCGGGCAGGGAAGTGTAGTTGAGGCCAGGTTCAGATCAGCCATGATCTTATTGAATGGCGGAGTAGGCTTGAGGGCCAGATGGCCTACTCCTGCTCATATTTATTATGTTTTTATCTAACATCGGCATATGTTATTTGCATTGTAAAGGTTGGATAACCTGCAGTTGACTGTCTTTGCTTGTGGTTTTGCACCAACAGCTATAGTGCGAGAGGTTCCAAGAGCTAGGAGGCCACCTACGAGAAGGTGAAGCAGGGAAACCAAAGGGAGATGAGCGATTTGCAATCTCCCTCTCCCCCATGCTTCAACCCAATTCCCCAGTCTCCTTCTCTTCCTGAGACCCTATGCCAAGACCCCACATTCTCTCCCTCTCTTTCTCCTCCAACTCCCAAGCCCCCACCAACTCCCGATTTTTCCCTGCCATTGGACCCACACCATTGGACCCACACCATTGGATCCACACCATTGGACCCACACCATTGGATCCCACCATTGGATCCACACCATTGGATCCCACCATTGGACCCACACCATTGGATCCACACCATTGGATCCCACCATTGGACCCACACCATTGGATCCCACCATTGGACCCACACCATTGGACCCCCACCAATGCGACCCACGCCATTGGACCAATGCCATTGGACCCACGCCTATGCGACCCACACCATTAGACCCCCACCATTGGACCCCCACCAATGCGACCCACGCCATTGGACCCATGCCATTGGACCCACGCCAATGCGACCCACACCATTGGACCCCCACCAAGGCGACCCACGCCATTGGACCCATACCATTGGACCCACACCATTGCGACTCTACATTAAGCAGCATTCTTAGTGCAATGACAAGGAGTGAATCCAATCAGTGTACGGCTGTGTCACCGTGAGACAGTCCGTGAAACGGGGGTAATTTGAACTCACTGGGTGGTTGACTTCACTGGAGAGTAAAATGGGGCGGGGTATAAAACCAGTGTTGCACCCGATCCGGACCGTTTCCCAAGGCGGGTTAGGTTAAAATGTGTTTGCAATTAAGGAATCTTACTCAGGGGCTCAAGGCACAACTGGAAGAGAGGAAAACTTAGGTAATTCCATTCAGAGTACTGTTTTGTTCAGAAGGACTGATTTCTCCAGGTGAATGAGCAAGTTTTAATGAATCGGCAGAAATTCCACATGGCGGAACAGAGTAATTGGGCAGTTACACATAATAGGATTCCACGTAGACACTAGGAATGTGAACAGTCCATGAAAAATAAGTGACTCTTATAAGAAACATCAATTTTCTTCAAGTACATTCTGAAAATTCATATAATCAGACATTTGGTCACAGAAGATCATTTGGCCCAATGTGCCTGTACCCATGTCTGTGGTGAGCAGCAAACCAGAATTTCATCTCTGTTGTATTTTTGTCCCTTTACCATCCGGAACACTGGTCAACTAATGACTCTCCTCCTTGGATGGGGAGGCGAGGCGACGGTAGGTCAGTTCTCTTTGCAGTTGAACTGGCGCCTCGATGTCATACCTTATCTAAAATTCTCCAGGGCCTCATCCATCCCTATCTCTGTAACCTCCTCCAGCCCTACAACCCTCCAAGATCTCTGTGCTCCTCAAACTTTGGCCTCCTGTGCAACTCCGATTTCCATCGCCCCGCCATTGGTGGCTCCGCCTTCAGCAGCCTGGGCCCTAAGCACTGGAATTCCCCCTCTAAACCTCTCCACCTCTCTCTCCTCTTTTTAGACACTCCTTAAAACCTACCTTTTTGACCAAGCACTTGACCACCTGTCCAAATATCTCTTTATGTGGCTTAGTGTTGAATTTTGTTTCATAATGCACCTGTGAAGTGCTTTCACAGTTTTTACTATGTTAAAGGTGTTACATAAATAAGTTGTTGTTGTTGATAGCACACCAGCAATGGAAGTTTGTAATTAAGTTAACCATCTGGGGCCAACTCTTTTATCTGCACCAGGCATGTATGCAGTCCTCCCCAGGGTATTGTTCATGATTGACCAGCCACTCTGGCTCACTAAGGGAACGTTGAGGGATAGACCTATCACTGGGAGCCAAGATTCAGCCCACCCAGCGCGATATAACACTGTGAGCCAGTGTACTATTTGGGAAGCTACTTCTAATTGCACAAAGCGTAGGAAGTTTACCAAAGCTGTGTGCTGGTAGGCTGCATGATCTTATTTACTATTTGTGGGGTCTGGTTGTGCATAACTGGTTGCCTTTTTCACATAACAATGGTGACTATACTTCAACAGTAATTAGTTGGCTGTAAAGCTCTTTGGATCTTCTGAGGAAGTAAAAGGCACTATATAAACACGAGTTCTTTTTTTCTTTCTTGTGTGACTCTCCGAGGCATGGCAGTCTCTCTCTCTCTCTCTCTCTGTTAATAGCTACTACAAGATGACACAGTTTGTCAAGCTTGGGATCCAGACTGCCAGAGTTAGCTAAATCCCAGACTGGAGTCACATATGTGTGTTCAGGAGTCAGCATGATCCAAGCTTACTGGAGCAACCAGGGGTAAAATGATATAATCACATTTAATCGTAATAAAAAGAGGACAAGTATTAAATAAACTAATCATAGCCAAAGAGGATAAAACCCCTGGTCCAGATGGATTACATCTGCACATTTAAAAAAAAATCTAAGGAAGAGATACCAGAGGCATTACTACACATATTTAATAATTCATTGGAAATGGTGTTGTGCCAGATGATTGGTGGATGGCTAACGTAATACCTGTATTTAAGAAGGGGGAATAGAACATGTCCAGGGAACTATAGACCAGTAAGCTTCATATCGGTGTTAGGAAAAATATTGGAATCCCTATTAAAGGAGAAAATAGAACATCTAGAAACCAAAAATATAATAGTGAATAGTCAGCATGGATTTCAAAATGGAAAGTCTTGCTTGACCAACCTCATTGAATTTTTTGAAGGGGTAACAGAGAGAATAGACAAGGGTAATACAGTAGATGTAGTTTATCTAGATTTCCAAAAGGCCTTTGATAAGGTACCCCATAATAGACTGATGAACAAGGTCAGAGAATGCGGAGTCAGGGTTCAAGAGACGCGTCCTCCTCCACATCGGCTTCAAGACAGAAAGCAGAGAGTAGGGGTAAAATTCACAGTGGCAGAAGGTGGGTCGTGGGGTAGAAGAGCAAAGGGATCTGGGAGTGCAAATACACAAATTACTAAAAGTGGCGATGCAGGTTAATAAGGCCATACAAAAGCAAACCAAGCACTAGATTTATTTCTAGAGGGATAGAATTGAAAAGTAGGGCAGTTATGTTAAACTTGTATCGAACCTTGGTTAGACCACACTTGGAGTACTGCGTACAATTCTAGTCGCCATGTTATAAAAAGAATATAGGCACTGGAAAGGGTGCAGAGAAGATTTACAAGGATGAACAAGAATTGCGGGAGTATACATATCAGGAAAGGATGAACAGGCTGGATCTCTTTTCTCTTGAAACGAGAAGGCTGAGGGGTGACCTAATAGAGGCCTTTACAATAATGAAAGGATTTGATAGAGTGGATACAAAGATAATTTGTGGGGAAGAGCAAAACAAGAGACCATCAATATAAGACAGTCACCAAGAAATCCAATAGGGAATTCAGAAGAAACTTCTTTATCCAAAGAGTGGTGAAGCGAATAGTATCGATGCATTTAAAGGAGGCTAGGCAAGCATGTGAGGGAGAAGGGAATAGAGGGTTATGTGGATAGATTTAGATGAAGCCCGAGTGGAGCATAAACGGCGGCATGGATTGGTTGGCTCGAATGGCCTGTTTCTGTACCTATGTAATACCAGGATTTAGAGCAGACAGAAGAGGGGGGCATTACCCATGCAAAAAAAATTGAAGGACACACTTATTCATTCCCTTCACTCTGTTGCCCATGGACTAGACCTTTGCAGTCACTGAGAATCAGGGTCCAGGCTGATGATGTACTCATTGCAAGAGATGTTGAACAGGAGAGGCCAGGTTCCAGGCCAGCTCTGTTCTCAACCCTTGCGGCAGCACGCTTCCGCCAGGAACAAACAGGGCGGCGCCCAGTCTCGGTGCATGCGTGTGCCCCGGTGCCCGACTGTTTCCGGGTCAGTGAGGCCCCGAGATGGCGGCGGGCGGCAGCGAGTCTCGGGTCGGCGATGTGGAGGAGGACGCGTCTCAGCTCGTCTTTCCCAAAGGTACCCCCGGGGGGCGAGAGAGAGAGAGAGAGGCCCGGTACTCCCGGGGAGGGGGAGAGAGAGAGAGAAGCCGGTACCCCAGGGGGGAGGGGGGGGAGAGAGAGAGGGGGGCCTGGTACCCCCGGGGGGGGGGGGGGGGGGAGAGAGAGAGAGAGGGGCCTGGTACTCCCGGGGGGGGGGGGAGAGAGAGGGGCCGGTACCCCCGGGGGGGGGGGGGGGGGGAGAGAGAGAGAGAGAGAGGGGCCTGGTACCCCCGGGGGGGGGGGGGGAGAGAGAGAGAGAGGGGCCGGTACCTCCGGGGGGGGGGGGGGGGGGGGGAGAGAGAGAGAGAGGGGCCTGGTACTCCCGGGGGGGGGGGGGGGGGGGAGAGAGAGAGGGGCCTGGTACTCCCGGGGGGGGGGGGGAGAGAGAGGGGCCGGTACCCCCGGGGGGGGGGGGGGGGAGAGAGAGAGAGAGAGAGGGGCCTGGTACCCCCGGGGGGGGGGGGGGGAGAGAGAGAGAGAGGGGCCGGTACCTCCGGGGGGTGGGAGGAGTAAATAAAGACTTGGATTTCCAAAGCGCTTTTCATGACCACTGGGCATCTCAAAGCACTTTACAGCCAATGAAGTACTTTTGGAGTGTAGTCACTGTTGTAATGTGGGGGGCGGAGGAGAGGGAGCCCGGCCCTGGGGGGTGGAGGGCGAATGACCCCCTGGTCATGACCTGCAGTAACTGACGTTGAGGGGGGAGATATTCCTGCACCCCCCCATCCACTGGGCAGTGCCCCCTGAGCCCGGCTGCACAGAGTGCGGGCTCCTGCTGGCCGCTTCCCCCGCAATCGGTCTTTCGGATGAGACGTCAAACTGAGGCCCTGTCTGCCCCCTCAGGTGGGCGTAAAAGATCCCATAGCACTATTTCGAAGAAGAACAGGGGAGTTATCCCTGGTGTCCTCGGCCAATCTTTCTCCCTCAATCAACATAACAAAAAACAGACTATCTGGTCATTATCACATTGCTGTTTGTGGTAGCTTGCTGTGTGCAAATGGACTGCCGCGTTTCCTATATTACAAAACAGTGACTACACTCCAAAAGCTGTAAAGCGCTTTGGGATGACTGGCGGTCATGTAAATGCAAGTCTTCCTTTGTTTCTTTAATAGCCTTGGCATTGCTGGGTTGGGATCCCATCAAAAACAAAGCATCCCATTGGGGTTGGTGGTTTGAACAAGTCCATCGCTGCTCGGACTGTCACATATGTATCCGCAAAGCTCATTGGGCATTCCTTTTTCAAAAATCTCTTCTCTGTGTGCACTTCAAAGCAAAGAGATCATCATAGGATCATTATAGAGATGTAGCGTGTTGTAAACGACAGGGTAACCAATGTGGCGGAGAGGTGTGCCTTCCTTGGTCGTGAGAAAAAGACACAAAATCTCTGCCTCAATCCCCGCTTTAATTTTCCAGCTGGGTAACCTGTACATTGTGGGTTTATTTGGGTAATTCACCATTAATGTAAAAAAAAACGCAGCAAACGCGATATGGATGCCTGACCAGTCGACTACATTCAAGAATAAAAAGCAGTAACGTGGTCAAGGCCGGAGTTCAGAAGTAGAGAGGGAGCCATCATGCCACATATATGCCCATTTCAGTTTAAGAAAAATCTTGTTTACTTTTATGTTTTTTTGTAAATTTATCATTGCTTCCTGCCCATTCCCAAGTGAATAAACCATCGGCACTGCTGCCCATCAATCACTCAATTAGAGGGGCATTGTGACATCACCTTCTGATGGCACCCCCTTCATTTCTGTGCAATACTGCACACTGTTCCACGTTTCAGTCAGGTAGCTCAGTACACAGGAACTGCTATGTTCCGGATCTCGGAGCTGGAGCGCTCTGCCAGAGCATCGTCCAGCAATCTGGGTGTTATCGGAGCGCTTTGGGTGGGACGGTTATTGTGAGATAACTGACCGAGCGTCCGGCTGCAATTGGATGTGTTTTATGTTCTCACAGAGTTTGAAAGCTCAGAGACGCTGCTGAACTCGGAGGTCCACATGCTGCTGGAGCACAGGAAGCAGCAGAACGAGAGTGCCGAGGACGAGCAGGAGCTCTCTGAGGTCTTCATGAAAACATTGAACTACACAGCCAGATTCAGCCGCTTCAAAAACAGGGAGACCATCGCCAGTGTCAGGAGGTCAGTGCAGGAGCTGTTCCGTTCAAACTTCGCAGATCATAGACAAACAGTGGCGACTGTGCCAACTGTATCTCCCTTGGGGACGAGCTCAGTACAGAATTGGCCTGTGACATCAATCCTGTATGGCTTTTAGCTTCTGCCTTGCCTTTATGAATTAATAAGCCCAAGAGTCTTGTGTGAGCAACTTCAGTACTTTTTTTTAAAGAAATACAAGGTTTAGCCTCTGCTTTCCTTACATTGATACTGTAAAGTCCTGACCCCGCAGTACAGACTTACACGAGGCACATACTGAAGTCGAGGTCACTCTGGACCTGCACCTTTATTTCACAGCTCTCGAGTGCCACACTTGCCTGAGACCTGCCTTTATATACCTGTGTGGAACAGGTATGCAGTGTCTCCTGCAAGTGCACCCTTAGTGGTAAAGTATGCTTGTGGTTACAGGTCATATATAGTTACAGTCATGTATAGCATGGTAAGATACAGTTATATACAGTAGTGTGAGATACATGACATCACCCTCCCCCAAGGTCTTATTGTCTTTATAGATTCAGTGTCTCAGGTGGTCTACACTGTTGCGTGGAGCGTCTGAGTTGTGGTTCAGTTGTTTGCCTTGGTGCCTGTTTTTCTTTCGGTGTGATTGCTGGCATCTCGCCTGGGCTGTCTGTTTCGTTCAGTATGATTGTTGGTATCTCGCCTGGGCTGTCTGTTGAGATTGCCCTTTCCTCAGGTTGTTCCCTCTGTCCACCAGGTGTGGTGTGAGTTCCACATTGTAGTCTGCCTCTGGTTCTGCAGTGTTGTTGGTGAATCTACTTTTTACTTGGTCTACATGCCTCTGGCAGGTTTGGCCATTGTCCATTTGTACCATCAGTAGCCTGTTTCCTTCCTTGCCTGTTACTGTCCCTGCAAGCCATTTGGGACCCCTGCCATAGTTTAGCACAAGCACTTTGTCCCCTATCTCATTCCACCTCCCCCTCGAATTTCGGTCATGGTACTCAGTTAGCATCCGGCGCGTTGCCTCTATAATTTCGTGCATGTCTGGGAGGATTAACGAGAGCCTAGTCTTTAAGGTCCGTTTCATTAATAGTTGCGCGGGGGAGCCCCAGTCAACGAATGCGGACGAGATCTGTATGCCAGCAGCAGTCGCGACAGGCGACCCTGCAGCGTGGGACCTTGGATTTTTAACATGCCTAACGATTTGCACTGCTCGCTCCACCTGGCCATTGGAGGCCGGCTTGAACGGTGCCGTCTTAGCGTGATTTATGCCGTGGTCAACGATAAAATCTTGAAATTCTGCGCTGGTGAAGCATGGACCATTATCACTGACCAATATGTCAGGAATTACGTGTGTTGCAAACATGGTTCTAAGGCTCTCCACAGTGGTGGAGGCGGTGCTCGAGTTTAAAATGGTGCACTTGACCCACTTTGAAAATACATCGACGACTACGAGGAACATTTTGCCCATGAGTGGGCCCGCATAGTCTACATGCACCCACGACCATGGTTTGGTGGGCCAGGGGCTTAGAGGGGCTTTCCTGGGGGCATTACTGAGTTGGGCACAAATGGTGCACTGCCGGACGCAGAGCTCCAAGTCCGCATCAATGCCAGGCCACCAGACGTGGGATCTGGCTATGGCCTTCATAAGGACGATCCCTGGGTGCTCGCGGTGGAGCTCCCGGACAAACGCCTCTCTGCCTCGCAAAGGCATAACTACTCGGCTGCCCCACATCAGGCAGTCTGCCTGTAGTGATAGTTCATGCATGCGCCTATGGAAAGGTTTGATCTCCTCGGGGCAGGCATCGCGAGCCTCTGCCCAGTCACCAGTTAAAACACATCTTTTGACTAAGGATAACGTGGGGTCGCTGGTCGTCCAGGCTCTGATTTGACGAGCCGTCATGGGCGAACCTGTGGATTCAAAGGCATTGATTGCCATGACCATCTCACAGTCCTGTTCGTCGGACCCTTCCGTGGTCGCCAGGGGTAGCCTGCTAACCGCGTCGGCACAGTGGTCTGTGCCTTATTGTGTAGTCGTAAGACGCCAGCATGAGTGCCCACCGCTGAATGCGCGCCGAGGCGTTGCCGTTTATTGCCTTGCACTCGGATAGCAGGGACGTGAGGGGTTTGTGGTCAGTTTCTTGCACGAACTTGCCCCCGAAAAGGTATTGGTGCATCTTTTTGACACCGTACACGCACGCGAGCGCCTCCTTCTCAACCATTTCATACCTGCGCTCCGCCCGTGAAAGTGACCTGGAGGCATAAGCAATGGGTTGTAATTTACCCGCATCATTAACATGCTGTAAAACGCACCCGGCCTCGTACGCTGACGCATCACATGTAAGAACTAGCTTTTTACCTGGGTCAAAAAAGGCTAAAACACTGTTGGAACACAGAAGGTTGCATGCCTTATTGAAGGCGCGTCCCCCCCAAAACCAATCGCACCCCTTTCTGAGTAGCACGTGGAGAGGCTCCAGCAGCGTGCTCAAGTTCTGCATAAAGTTCCCAAAGTAATTGAGTAGCCCGAGAAAAGCGCGCAGTTCCGGGGCCTGGGTGCCAGACGAATTGCTTCGGTTTTGGATTCTGTTGGGCGGATTCTATCAACGGCAATCCTTCTGCCCAAAAATTCAACCTCGGGCGCGAGATACAGGCACTTGGATTTCTTAACTCTTAGGCCTACCCGATCCAATCGACTTAGTACTTCCTCCAAATTGCGGAGATGGGAGTCGGTGTCCCTGCCCGTGATGAGTATGACATCTTGAAACACAACCGTCCCCGGGATGGACTTGAGCAGACTCTCCATGTTGCGCTGGAATATAGCAGCTGTCGACCTGATGCCGAATGGGCATCGATTGTACATAAAAAGGCCTCGATGTGTGTTGATGGTGGTGAGTAGCTTAGACTTTTCGGTCAGTTCTTGTGTCATATACGCAGATGTGAGATCTAGTTTTGAGAAAAGTTTTCTTCCAACAAATGTGGCGAATAGGTCCTCCGCTCTGGGCAGCAGGTATTGGTCCTGTAGGGAGTCTCTGTTTATGGTAGACTTGTCATCCCCACAGATTCGTACGGATCCATCAGGCTTCATGACGGGGACGATGGGACTTGCCCAGTCGCTAAATTCCACGGGTGAGATAATGCCTTCCCGCAGAAGCCGGTCCAGTTCGTGTTCAATCTTCTCCCTCATCACATAAAGCACAGCTCTAGCCTTGTGTTGGACCGGTCTGGCATCCTGTGTGATGTAGATTGTAACTTTAGCCCCTTTGAAGGTGCCCACACCTGGCTGAAAGAGATGTTCAAAATGACTTAGAACTGTTGAACAGGAGGTCCGTTCCTCTGACGACATGGCATGAACATCATCCCATTTCCAATTTAGTTTTGACAGCCAGCTTCTCCCCAGCAGTGCTGGGAGATCTCCGGGGACAATCCACAGGGGAAGTCGGCTGACTGTCCCTTTGTGTGTGACAGAGAGCATGGTTCTGCCAAGGACTGGGACGATTTCTTTGATATAGGTCCTTAGTTTGGTGTCGATCCTTGTGAGTTTTGACCTGTTGCTTTTGTGCGGCCACAGCTGTTCAAATTGTTGGACGCCCATGAGAGATTGACTAGCTCCCGTGTCCAGTTCCATGTTGACGGGTATCCCGTTGAGTGGGACCCTCATCGTTATTGGAGGCGTCTTGTTGTAAGAACAGTGGACATTGATCGTGTTGACCCGCTGTACCTCGGTGTCCCGGGCACTGTCCCCACCGTCTTCTGGACCGCTTTCCGACCCTTCCGATTCGTATACCAGCCGAGCTGCTGTTTTTCTGCACATGCGAGCCAGGTGCCATGTATAGTTGCAGTTTCTGCAAACAGCATGCTGAAATCGACACCCCCTTGTTGAGTGCCTTCCCCCACATCTCCAGCACAGACCGCTTCCATTGTTTCCGAAGGATGAGCTGCGTCTGGCTGATCTCTCTTGAGCTTCTCTCAGTCTGTAGTTGATTGCTCGCATTGTGGGTTGATGAGGTGTGAACGGCCGTCCATGTGGCCCTTGATGGCTTCTGGCGCCACTGTCTGCTGTTGAAGGCCTGCTCTCCTGCCTTTGTCTGTGTGTGGGGGTAGCGGCTTGTTTCACGCTGTGAACCCCTTGTTCCAATGTTTCGTTAGTTGTCGTACTCGCAGTATAGATCAACCTCGTTTCTTCTTCTGCCAAGAATGTCTACGACCAGTGCTGCTGCCTCTAGGGTCAAGGTCTTGGTCTCTATAAGCTTTCGGAATATGCCTGCGTGGCCTATTCCTTCAATAAAAAAGTCTCTCAGTACTTCTCTCTTTAGTTCATAGGGGAACTCACATAAACTAGCCAGTCTCCGAAGTTCCGCCACGAAGTCGGGTATGCTCTGGCCCACACAGTGTCTGTAGTTGTAGAACCTGTGTCTGGCCATGTGTAGGCTGCTCGCTGGCTTCAGGTGGTCTCTCACCAGTGTGCTCAACTCCTCAAACGACTTGCTTGCTGGTTTCTCGGGTGCCAGCAGGTCCTTCATTAAGGCGTATGTTTTCGAGCCACAGCTGGTCAAGAGATGGGCTCTTGTCTGCCTTATCGTCGCCCAACCAGTCTTTGGTTACAAAGCTTTGCTGGAACCTTTCTATAAAGTCCTCCCAATTGTCTCCAGCATTGTATTTCTTATCTGAGCCGTTGGTAGCCATTCTGTGGATTCTGTGATCCCGTAACACGTCGCCACTGTAAAGTCCTGACCCTGCAGTACAGACTTACACGAGGCACATGCTGAAGTCAAGGTCACTGGACCTGCACCTTTATTTCACAGCTCTCGAGTGCCACACTTGCCTGAGACCTGCCTTTATATACCTGTGTGGAACAGGTATGCACTGTCTCCTGCAAGTGCACCCCTGGTGGTAAAGTATGCTTGTGGTTACAGGTCATATCTAGTTACAGTCATGTTTTGCATGGTAAGATATAGTTATATACAGTTGTGTGAGATACATGACAGATCCATCAATCACAGGAAACCTCATCATCATAGGCAGAACCTCGGAATCGAGGAAGACTTGCTTCCACTCTTAAAATGAGTTCTTGGGTGACTGAATAGTTCAATACGGGAACCACAGTCCCTGTCACAGGTGGGACAGATAGTCGTTGAGGGAAAGGATGGGTGAGACAGATTTGCCGCATACTCTTTCTGCTGCCTGCGCTTGGTTTCTGCATGCTCGCGGCGATGAGACTAGAGGTGCTCAGCGCCCTCCCGGATGAACTTCCTCCACTTAGGGCGGTCTTTGGCCAGGGACTCCCAGGTATCAGTGACACAATTGATAGCTGTCCGTATACTTACATGTAGCCAGCCCGCTGGATGGAACCTTGGATGTTCTGAGGCTGAACACCGCGGTGTTCTGACGTTTATACCCTATCATGATCCATCTTGTCAACTGACCCTTCTTTGTCTTGTTTGCTTTTGCCATGAAATTTGCAGCTGGGGCCCCTCTTATCTGTGATTTACAAGGAGCCATTCCTTGGTACCTCGCATCATTCAGTTACTTTCTTTCAGTAATTCTATGATCCCTAAACTAGCTTGCCTACTGTTAATTATGTAATAGTTTCATAATCATAGATAAAAACATCACATGCTGTTTCTCGCTCTTGCTTGAGCTTCCATTGCGGTTAATCACAGACAAACCCCCATTTCTCCTCCTTACATCACCTCGGTGCTCGCTATCCAGTCCGGAGGAATGGCTTATCATTGTTGCTTTGGCGACCTGTCTGCATTTCTAACCCTGGCTAACTTCTCTTTACCGTATCAGCCATTTTCTGTCTACGTAGGTCAGCAATTTTATGTCGATGTCCCTAAAACCTACACATCCTACAAACCATGTCTACTGGATGATACTGCCAGAGTCCTCAGAACAGTTCACCTGCTTTTGAGGATAGCTGTTATAATTGGGGTGATGGGGGGGGGTGGAAAATTAACTTTACAATCAACCAGATGGATGAATCTGCAATATTCACACGGAATTGTGGCCTTTCTGCTCAGTGGAAATGATTGTGTAGAATCCAGATAGGGCGACAGCCTCTTATGAAAAGGTTGAGTTGAAGCTGGTTTTATTTGAAGTATAACTCTCGTGCACTCTTTTTCTTTTTTGCAGTCTGCTGTTACAGAAGAAATTACACAAATTTGAGCTCGCCAGTCTGGCCAACCTGTGTCCCGAGACGGCCGAGGAGGCCAAAGCACTCATTCCCAGGTCAGTGCCCTGTCTGTTCTCAGATGGTGACATTTATCGGGCTACATGGTTCTATGCCTATATCTCTGTTTTTTGGGGCCTTTGGTCACAGCCAAAAGGAATTGGAGACGTCCCAGCACAATGAGTGTGAGGTGTTTATCAATTGCCAAGACAGACTAATGAATTGCTTATGGTTTACAGTCTCCGCATATTAACTACCTCTCGTTTAGGTGCTTTTGTGTGAGTACACTTTGCTTTAAAACCACAATATTTTAAATGAGCTCTTTTTCCAAATCTTTTCTGTGGAAAAAATGGTCTAAAGAACCCGAAAAGGGACAGGGAGTTGGTGTTCGATAAGTCGTGAACTGCATCGTGGACTTTGAAATCCCTTGCTGGGTGGCATTTTCAACATGTGGCCATGCAGAATAAATTGTGGAATTAGAATTAAAATGAAATGCTTTTTGTAGATCTCTGTAAACCCGATTGATTATTGATACCCAAGCATTTGCACTGCCAGGACAAGGTTTATGATCATTCCTTGATCCACAAGCTCATACAACCTTGCCATTGTCCTCTCTGGCGATTCCATCAAACTGAATCTGCTCAGCTTTCACGTGGGGAGATGCCTTCGGGTCCTGCAACTCTAGATGCCAAACATCATCATCATAGGCAGTCCCTCGGGGTCGAGAATGACTTGCTTCCACACCAAAAATGAGTACTCAGTTGATTGACGAACTAATTTTAAATGGTGGAAGATTGGAAGATGCCTGTGCATGAATTCTTTTAACGTGGGGTGACCGTTGCATACCAGCCACCACACGGGCTTGACAGAGCATGGTCTTGGCCCAGTGGCAAGGGGACCCAAGACAACTGGAGACCGCGCTCCGCCGTAGATGCCAATACAAACCAGATGCCACTCATCAATCAGTTATGGTGATTTTTTGTCTCCTGTTGTCGGTCAACAGAGCCCATACATCCCCCTCACAGCTTTTATTTCCAGCACTTGTCTGAACATGAATAGGCCTTCAGCTTCACTCATCTGCCTCTCAGCCCTCCCCGTGTCTGATGTCCTGTGTGACTGCGACCCATGGTATGTTATCCCTCCTCAACCTCTTCATGGCTTTCGATGAATTTGACCACAACAACCTCCTCCAACGCCTCTCTTTTGTGGTCCACCTTCATTGTGCCACCCTCGTACAGTTCCAACCGTAGCTATCCCACCCTATCCAGCACATCTCCTGCAATGGCTTCTCCTCATGTTCCTGCACCATACCTCCGTTGTGCCCCAAGGCTCTAACCTATTCTTCATTGATCTGATGCTCTGTCACATCGGCTGTAAACTTCCATTTGCATGGTGATACTAAGCTTTAACCTCTCCATCACCACCCATGATGCAATTGTTCTTTCCAACGGTGCCTGCCTGACATGAAGTTGTGGATCGTCCAGAGCTGCCTGCAGCTGAGCATTGATTATAAGAGCTTCTACAAGTATGTAAAAAGGAAGATCATAGCAAAAGTAACCGTTGGTCCTTTAGAGGCTGAGACAAGAGAAATTATAATGGGAAATAAGGAAATGGCAGAGGCTTCAAACAAATATTTTGACTTTGTCTTCTCAAGACATATAGCATACCAAACAAATATACCAAGGGGCTAATGAGAGTGAGAAACTTTGAAATAATGAATATCAGTAGAGAAAAGATACTTGAGAAACTAATGGGACTAAAAGCTGACAAATCCCCTGGACCTGACGGCCTACATCCTAGGCTTCTAAAATAGGCTGCAGAGATGGTGGATGCACTGGTTGTGATCTTCCAAAATTCCTCAGATTCTGGAGCAGTTCCGGCGGATTGCAAAGGTAGAAAATGTAACCCTGCTGTTCAAGAAAGGAGGGAGAGAGAAAGCAGGGAACTGCAGGCCAAATAGTCTGACCTCAGTCGTTAGGAAATGCTGGAATCCATTATTAAGGAACTGGTATCAGGGTACTTAGAAAAACATAATATGATTAGGCAGAGTCAACATAGTTTTAAGAAAGGGAAGTCATGTTTAACAAATTTATTTTAGAGTTTTTTGAGGATGTAACTAGCAGGGTAGATAAAGGGGAACCAGTGGATGTAATATATTTGGATTTCCAAAAGGCATTTGATAAGGTGCCACATAAAAGGTAGCAATGCAAAATAAGGGCTCATGGGGTTGGGGGTGATAGAGGATTGGTTAACGGACAGAAAACAGAGTAGGGATAAACAGGTAATTTTCTGGTTGGCAGGCTATAACTAGTGGGGTGCCGCAAGGATTAGTGCTGGGGCCTCAGCTATTTATAATCTATATTAATGACTTCGATGAAGGAACCCAATGTAATGAGAATTGTAAACCAACATGTTAGTTGCAGTTTATTATTGTGACAACAGTCCAAGCTTGTCATCTCACTTTTTGCCGGTTCTCTTGAGCAACTTATAAGTTCATCTGCCAATTAGAGCAAGATTAATAAAACAGAGCGAGGGTGTTCAGCTTTGAGTCCACTCTGAGCTCATCAAACAGCCATATCCCACTGAACTAGCCCCTGATGGACCAGTGACCTTGGAATGATATATTTTTTTCTGTCCCCCCCGCCCCTCCTGATCATTGATTCTCGCAGGGAGCAGTACCCCAGGCCGCGGGAGTCCTCTGGGCGTTCCTTGAGTGGCCAATCTTCATCTTGGTCCTAAACTCAACCCGTGCCCACTCTCCTGGACATCTTACTGGTTTACGAGTAGAAACACCAGCCTGGCTACGTTTTCTCCCACTGTCTTTTAGCACAGGAGGCTGTTGCCAATTGAAACCTCCAATTACTCCCCGGGTAAGATCTGCTAAATCAGCACAGAGTGAGGGTCAAACCCGGCATCTTGTCACCTCTGTGCCTCAGTACCATGCCACCCGCTGCATTGTGCCACTGAAGCAATTAGGGAAGCTTTTAGCTGTAATGCCAACAACAGCTTGTATTTATATAGCGCCTTTAACGTAGTAAAATGTCCCAAGGTGCTTAACAGGAGTGTTATAAAACAAAATAAATAAATTTGACACCAAGCCCCACACAAATAAATTACGGCAGATGACCAAAAGCTTGGTCAAAGAGGTCAGATTTAAAGAGCGTCTTAAAAGGAGGAAAGAGGCAGAGAGGTTTAGGCAGGGCGTTCCAGAGCTTGGGGCTGAGGCAACAGAAGGCACGGCCACCAATGGTTGAGCGATTTATAATCGGGGCAGAATTAGAGGAGCACAGACATTGGGGGGGGGAGGGAGGCGGCTGGAGGGGATTTCAGAGCTAGGGATGGGCGAGGCCATGGAGAGATTTGGAAATCAAGGCATAACCAATAAAAGCTTATCCTGTGAATAGATTGACTACATTGAGCGCAAAACCGATGGGCTTGATGCTGTTCTGCCACCGCGACCTGTGACCTCGATTGGATGTGTTGTCTGGGGCTTTAAAGCGACATAGATGTTTGTTGCACTGGTCTGTGGTGATGCTTGCAGTCTATTCATGTCTTTCTCTTTTTCCTTCCTCCACCTTCCCCATTCTCCGTTTTCAGTTTGGAAGGTCGATTTGAGGACGAGGAGCTCCAGCAAATCCTCGATGATATTCAGACCAAGCGAAGCTTTCAGTATTAACGGCACAGCCTGCGACCCACGGTTCTCTCCGGTGCTTGCTCACTGGACATTGGTGCTGGTGGTTCCCACTGACATGGACTCCTTTTAAAGAGTGACGGTGGAGAGGCTGTGGACTGAACCAGTCACACCACATCACCCGAGAGCGAAACCCTTGGAATAGTTCTGGATCCAACGTCATTCAGTAGCACATTCCATGAGCCACAGCATGTAAATATACTCTGGAATCACCTGTTTATCTAAAGGGAAAATTGTCATTTTTTTCATTCAGATGTCTAGATCACCCCCCCCCCCCCCCCCCCCTTGTTTTTATGTGTCAAATCTTTCTAACCGTCACTTTTGACAAACTGAAATCTTGTAACTAATTCTCAGAGGGCACTGGCCCCTTGTTTGATTAAAGTGAGGACACGTGTGTTGGAACCTGGTTGAAGATTGCCTCTTTGAAAGAAGTCGGGAGGGAATGAAGTTGTTTGGAGTCCACCATTTGGAGGCTTGTACGTAGATGTGAGAGTCAAGCAATGATCCATTGATAGTAACAGCCAAATTAAGGCACAATGCACCTTTTGTAAAGGAGGTGTATTTTACTAAATTGACCCATTATCCCAGACACTATACATAGCACAGGTACAGAGTTGGCCAGCCCCAGGTAAGGTGTCCCCGGCGGGCGGGCAGGTGGAGCGAGAGTCCTCTGCGTGCAGGTCGGCCAATAGTTGATAATCAAGGGCCGATAAGGAGGGAGGAACACTATCATTAAAGAAGTAGTACTCGGTAAAATAATGGGACTAAAGGCGGACAAGTCCCTTGGACCTGATGCCTTACATCCTAGGGTCTTAAAAGAAGTGGCTGCAAATGTAATGCCCCTATTTAAAAAAGGAAGCAGACAGAAACTATCGACCAGTTAGTCGAACATCTGTTGTTGGGAAAATGCTGGAGTTCATTATTAAGGAAGCTGTGGTGGGGCATTTGGAAAAGCATAATTCAGTACGCAGAGTCAGCATGGTTTGTGATGGGGAAATCATGTTTGACAAATTTGCTGGTGTTCTTTGAGGATGTAATGAGCAGGGTGGATAAGGACATAAGAAATAGGAGAAGGAGTAGGTTATTGCTCCGCCAGTCAATAAGATCATGGCTGATCTGATCATGGACTCAGCTCCACTTCCCTGCCTGCTCCCCATAGCCCTTTATTCCCATATCGCTCCGCATTAAATACATTCAATGATCCAGCCTCCGCAGCTCACTGGGTCAGAGAATTCCATAGATTTACAATCCTCTTAGAAGAAATTTCTCCTCATCTCAGTTTTAAATGGGCGGTCCCCTTATTCTGAGACTATGTCTCCTAGTTTTAGATTCCACCATGAGTGGAAATATTCTCTCTGCATCCACCTTGTCGAGCCCCCTCAGTATTAGATGTTTCAATAAGATCACCTCTCATTCTTCTGAATGCCAATGAGTATAGGCCCAACCTACTCAACCTATCCTCATAAGTCAACCCCCATCATCTCTGGAATCAACCGAGTGAACCTTCCCTGAACTGCCTCCAATGCAAGTATATCCTTCCTTAAATACGGAGACCAAAACTGTACGCAGTACTCCAGGTGTGGCCTCACCAATACCCTGTACAGTTGTAGCAGGACTTCTCTGCTTTTATACTCTATCCCCCTTGCAATAAAGGCCAACATTCCATTTGCCTTCCTGATTACTTGCTGTGCATGTACAGTGTCCCCGTACAGGTGTAGTGTTGTCTGATACAGGTACAGTGCCCCCCCCCCACACAGGTATAATGTCTCTTGTGTTCCCCACGCAGGTGCCGTGTCCCCCGGTACAGAGTTCCCTCCCCCCCCCGTCTCCTGTACAGGTAGTGTCGTCCCGTACAGGTATAGTAAGCAATATCTGCATAGGAGTGCCTCTGACCAGCGCTCCAACAACATACAGTAAGAAAATGAGGGATGAAGAGCTACCAGCATTTACACGGTATCTATGCTGAAGGCATTATCTGCTGGGTTTGGTACCACTGTGGTACTTCAGTCAACTTGCTGTTTCTCATGTATGAACCTAGGCAGTCGGTGGTGTCGGCCTATTTAACTAGACGGGTATCACGGCCGAGCCCAATTCCGTCATCCCCCAATATCCAGCAGGAACAGATGGACAGAGCAAGGTTGTCAACCATGGCCAATCTTCGCCCCTCATTCTTTGGTGGGTGGTGGGGGGTGTATGGCCAATTGTGACCTCCACCCCACCCTGACTGCCACCTCAGCTGAGAACGACTACCTCGGCAAGGCAGGGACCACGTGCACGCATTTAATTTGGCAAGGGAAAAGCCGGATATCTTTAAAGCCCCACATTTTGGGGTGACACTAAAAGCTTTGGAAACGGTACTTAATGTGCTGATTTAAATCTCCCCAGCCTCACAACACAATGTTGTTCTAAATCTAACTGGATGTGGAATCTACGCATCTTGGAATTAACAAACATAAATCGGGGGGAATGGAATGCACCATCCAATGTGCCATTTATGTGTGCCCTCTTCCCAACCAATATTTCAAATGTAGCTCTCCCAGATTGGATCTAGCATGGTTAGTCAGAGTAAATACCCCTGCATTCTGCCCTAACTATGTGCCTCAGACGATCACAACACAAGGCTCCAATGTAATATTCATTTCTCAAGCCAACTATACAAATGAGATTGTCAATCATTGTAAAATGGAGGCAGTTTGGAGACCTCTGCCCATTACGAGCTGTCAGAACACATCTCTTGAGACCCTTGAAGACAAAAGAAAGACTTGGATTTATATAGCACCTTTTACGATCAACGTCTCAAAGTACTTTTTGAAGTGTAATCACAGTTGTAAAGACTGAAACGCAGCAGCCAATTTGCACACATCAAACTCCCACAAACAGCAATGAGATAATGAGCAGATAATCTGTTTTGTTGATTGAACGATAAATATTGGCCAGGACATCAGGAATAACACCCCTGCACCTCTTCAAAATAGTGCCATGCGATCTTTTACGTCCACTTGAGAAAGCAGACATGGCCTCGGTTCAACGTCTTATCTGAAAGAAGGCACTTCCGACAGTACAGCACTCCCTCAGCACTGCATTGGAGTGTCAGCCTGAATTTTTTTGTGCTCAAGTCTCTGAAGCGGAACTTGAACCCACAACCTTCTGACTCTGAGGTGAGGGTGCTGCCCACTGAGCCACAGCTATCACTCGGGAGTTGGGGTCAAATACCATCTTAACCCAAGTCCCAGTGTTAAACAGCCATTCCTTCTGATAAACTAACTGCCAATAAATTATGTCCCTCGCTGTTCTATCCTGTCTTTATTTAATTTTATCTCCACTTCAGCTGAAAGTGGTGATTTGCATCCTCCAATGTGATCTGGACTGGTTTCGATCGCCCGAGGGGGTCTGAGAGCAACTTGATAGATTTTTCTTTCTCTCTGGTTCAGGGTTGTTTCCTTTTTTCCTTAAAATGATAGAAATTTACAGCACAGAAGGAGGCCATTTCGGCCCATAGTGTCTGTGCTAGCCGACCAAGAGCTATCCAGCCTAATCCCACTTTCCAGCTCTTGCTCTGTAGCCTTGTACTTTTAAGTATTTTTTAAATGAGGTGAGGCGTTCTGCCTCTACCACCCTTTCAGGCAGTGAGCTCCAGACCCCCACCACCCTCCGAGTGAAGAAATTTCCCCTCATATCCCCTCTAAACCTCCCCCCAATTACTTTAAATCTATGTCCCCTGGTTGTTGACCCCTCTGCCCGGGAAAACAGGTCCTTCCTATGCACTCTATCCTGGCCACTCGTAATTTTATACACCTCAATCAGGTCTCCCCTCAGCCTCCTCTGTTGCAAAGAAAACAGCCAGCATCTCCAATCTTTCCTCATAGCCAAAATTCTCCAGTCCAGGCAACATTCTTGTAAATCCCCTCTGTTCCTTTTCCAGTGCAATCACATCTTTCCTGTACTGTGGTGATAGAACTGACACAGTACTCCAGCTGCGGCCTAACCAGTGTTTTATACAGTTCAAGCATAACCTCCTTACTCTTGGATTCCATGCCTCGACTAATAAAGGCAAGTATTCCATATGCCTTCTTAACCACCTTATCTAGCTGGCCTGCTACCTTCAGGGATCTGTGGACCAGCACTCCAAGTTCCCTTTGTTCCTCTATACCTTTGTGTTGTACCATTTAATGTGTATTCCCTTGCCTTGTTAGACCTCCCCAGATGCATTATCTCACACTTATCCAGATTGAATTCCATTTGCCACTGTGCTGCCCACCTGACCAGTACATTGATATCTTCCCGCAGTCTGCAGCTTTCTTCTGCATTATCAACCACATGGCCTATTTTAGTGTCATCTGCAAACTTCTTAAGCATACCCCCAACATTCAAGTCCAAGTCATTGATATATACCACAAAAAGCAAGGGACCCAGCACTATGCCCTGTGGAACCTCACTGGATACAGCCTTCCAGTCACAAAAACCCTCATCAACCCTTACTCTTTGCTTCCTGCTTCTGAGACAATTTTAGATCCAACTTGCCACTTTGCCCTGGATCCCATGTGCTTTTACTTTTGTGACCAGTCTGCCATGTGGGACCTTATCAAAAAATCCATATACACTACATCATACACACTGCCCTCATTGACCCTCCTGGTTACGTCCTCGAAAAAGTCAATCAAGTTAATCAGACATGACCTTCCCTTAACAAATCCATGCTGACTGTCCTTGATTAATCCATGTCTTTCTAAATGAAGATTTATTCCTGTCCCTCAGGATTTTTTACAATAATTTTCCCACCACTGAGGTTAGGCTGACTGGCCCGTAATTACTCGGTCTATCCCTTTCTCCCTTTTTAAACACAGGTACAACATTAGCAGTCCTCCACTCTTCTGGCACCATACCTGTAGCCAGAGGGGACTGGAAAATGATAGTCAGAGCCTCTGCTATTTCCTCTTTTGCTTCTCTTAACAACCTGGGATACATTTCAACTGGGCCAGGGGATTTAATCACTTTCAAAGCTGCTAAGCCCCTTAATACTTCCTCACTATGTTTATCCCATCTAATATTTCACACTCCTCCCTCATTGCAAAGTCTGCATTGCCCCTCATTTGTGAAAACAGATGCATTCATTAAGAATCATACCCACGTCTTCTGCCTCCACACACAGACTTTCTTTGTGGTCTCTAATAGGCCCCACTCTTTCTCTAGTTATCCGAAGAACATAAGTAATAGGAACAGGAGTAGGCCATACGGCCCCTCGATCCTTCGCCGCCATTCAATACGATCATGGCTGATCTGATCATGGACTCAGCTCCATTTCTCCACCAGCTCCCCATGACCCCTTATCATTTAAGAAACTGTCTATTTCTGTCTTAAATTTATTCAGTGTCCAAGCTTCCACAGCTCTCTGAGGCCGCGAATTCCACAGATTTACAATCCTCAGAGAAGAAATTTCTCATCATTTCTGTTGTAACTGGGCGGCCTCTTATTCTAAGATCATGCCCACTAGTTCTAATCTCCCCCATCAGTGGAAACATCCTCTCTGCATCCACTTGTCCACTTATACGTTTTGATAAGATCACCTCTCATTCTTCTGAATTCCAATGAGTAGAGGCCCAACCTACTCAACCTTTCCTCATAAGTCAACCCCCTCATCCCTGGAATCAACCTAGTGAACCTTCTCTGAACTGCCTCCAAAGCAAATACATCCTTTCGTAAATATGGAAACCAAAACTACATGCAGTATTCCAGGTGTGGCTTCACCAAAACTTATATAGCTGTAGCAAAACTTCCCTGCTTTTACACGCCATCCTCTTTTCAATAAAGGCCAAGATACCATTGGTCTTCCTGATCACTTGCTGTACCTGCATACTATCCTTTTGCATTTCATGCACAAGTACCCCCAGGTCCCGCTGTACTGTGGTTCTTTGCAATCTTTCTCCATTTAAATAATAACTTGCTCTTTG
Organism: Pristiophorus japonicus; assembly: GCF_044704955.1. Lineage (NCBI taxonomy): Eukaryota > Metazoa > Chordata > Chondrichthyes > Pristiophoridae > Pristiophorus > Pristiophorus japonicus. The sequence goes on along the minus strand of NC_091982.1, from coordinate 145,982,683 downwards.
ATTTTTTTTCTGCCAAAGTTCATGACCTCACACTTTCCAACATTATACTCCATCTACCAAATTTTTGCCCACTCACTTAGCCTGTCGATGTCCTTTTGCAGATTTTGTGTCCTCCTCACACATTGTTTTTCCTCCCATCTTTGTATCGTCAGCAAACTTGGCTACATTACACTCAGTCCCTTCTTCCAAGTCGTTAATATAGATTGTAAATATATATATCCTCTTGCACTTAATGTATTTATAGAACATCTTTGGGTTTTCCCTGATTTTATTTGCCAATATTCTTTCATGCTCTCTCTTTGCTTTCCTCCAGGACCACTCGGCTCCAAACCTCATTACAGCCTTTGTCCAAACATGGTGAGGTGAGAGTGATTGCCCTTGACATCAAGGCAGCATTTGACCGAGTGTAGCATTAAGGAGCCCTAGTGAAATTGAAGTTAATGGGAATCAAGGGCAAACTCTCCACTGACTGGAGTTATACATAGCACAAAGGAAAATGTTGTGGTTGTTGGAGGTTAATCATCACAACCCCAGGACATCGCTGCAGGAATTCCTCAGCGCAGTGTCCTCGGCCCAACCGTCTTCAGCTACTTCATCATCATAAGGTCAGAAGTGGGGATGTTCGCTGATGATTGCAGTGCTCAGTTCCATTTGCAACTCCTCAGATAATGAAGCAGTCCATGCCCGCATGCAGCAAGACCTGGATGACATTCAGGCTTGGGCTGGTAAGTCGCAAGTAACATTTGCGCCATCGCCGAATCCACCACCATCAACATCCTGGGGGTCACCATTGACCAGAAACTTAACTGGATCACCCACATAAATACTGTGGCAACAAGAGCAGGTCAGAGGCTGGGTATTCTGCAGCGAGTGTCTCACCACCTGACTCTCCAAAGCCTTTCCACCATCGACAAGGCACAAGTCAGGAATATGATGGAATACTCTCCACTTGCCTGGATGAGTGCAGCTCCAACAACACCAAAGCTCGACACCATCCAAGCCAAAGCAGCCGCTTGATTGGCACCTCATCCACCACCTTAAACATTCACTCCCTCCATCACCAACGTACCGTGGCTGCTGTGTGTACCATCTATACGATGCACTGCAGCAACTCATCAAGGCTTCTTCGGCAGCACCTCCAAAACCTGCAACCTCTGCTACCTAGAAGGACAAGGGAAGCAGGCGCATGGGAACACCATCACCTGCAAGTTCCCCTCCAAATTACATACCATCCAGACTTGGAAATATATCACCGTTCCTGCATCGTCGCTGGGTCAAAATCTTGGAACTCCCTCCCTAACAGCACTGTGGAAGTGCCTTCACCACACGGACTGCAGCGGTTCAAGAAGGCGGCTCACTACCATCTTCTCGAGGGAAATTAGGGATGGGCAATAAATGCTGGCCTTGTCAGTGACGCCGACATCCCAGAACAAATAAAACAATAAATGTAATCCTTTCTGTCGGCTTTTAGTAAAGAGGATATCGGCGAGGAGGTAAATCTTGAATTGGGTGAGAATTAAATGGATGAAGTAAAATTTTAGATTGTTTGCCTAAAGGAATACAAAGTGCCATAGCTTATTCCCTTTCACCAATCTCAACTGTTAAGTATGGGAGAACTCCACAAGACTGAGTACTGTGAGGTAAAATTTCACTCGAGTGGCTAAGCAGCATGGCAGACAACCTTTTATACTCCCTTGCACAAGGTGTGCAGGTGACGCTTGGGCCTCCAACAGTTGCACCCTCTGGTGGTAAGCCTTACACAATTAAAATGTTTACATACATAACACCACTTCCGCCCCCCCCAAAAGTCTTTCATACAAATTATTTACAAGTTGAAACGATTCGGGGCCCTTTGCTCCCTGGTTGATCGTCTGAGTTCAAACTCTGGCATAGGTGAGTTGGTCGGACCATTGCTGCACTGCGGCGCAGCTGGTCTGATAGGACTGTTGGGAATGGAGGGTTCATCCTCTTGATTGACAGCGAGGTCAATTGCTGGTTGGGTGTGTGTTGGTGGATCGATGATAGTGGTGTCCTCTTCAGGTTGTTCCTGGTTGTCGGTGAACCGCAGTTTAGTCTGATCCAAATGTTTTCTGCACGTTTGTCCATTCAATAGTTTGACTATAAATACTCTATTCCCTTCCTTGGCCAAGACAGTGCCAGCGACCCATTTAGGACCATGACCGTAATTAAGGACAAACACAGGGTCGTTAACATCCATGTCACGCGATACAGCCGCGCGATCGTGGTTGATCAACACAGATGTGCAGATTGAAAGCACTCAGGACTCTGACACGGGACCTTCAAACAATGCAAGGCCAGTGCTCCCGAGAGGAAAAATGGGCATGGATTGAGGCAGGAATTAAGCTATGTGAAGATGGTGTCTGGAGACAAAGAGTTACCGACAAGCCAGTTGCGCCACAAGCGCTTATGCCTTTTTTAGCCCAACAGATCCACTCATGAGGACACTTGGCCTCACAACAGATGACGGCATGGTTCCAGAAAAGTTGGTGGGGCCGGGGATTTAAAAAACATGCCCAGCTGGTAGCAGACCGCTGTGTGGTCTGCCAGAAAAATAATTCTGGACCCATCACGGTAATGCCCCAACTGAGGCCCCCTACCCCTGTCGGACCATTCCAGCATCTGCAGGTTGATTATATATCTCTTCCTTCATGCCAAGGATACACTAACATTCTTGTCATGGTCGACAGATTATCTAGATGGGTAGAAGCTGTCCCAACTAAAAGAGCCACAACCAATCACACTGCAAAGGTCTTGTGTAAGGATTACATTCCCCGATTGGGAGTCCCGAGTAGCATTGACTCAGATCAGGGAACACACTTCACAGGTGCTGTCTGCCAAGAAGTCTGTAGGTTACTGAACATTACGTGGGATTTACACTGTCCTTATCATCCACAATCATCAGGACAAGTAGAGCGAATGAATCGAACTCTGAAACAACAGCTTGCCAAATATCACCAAGAAGGAACACCATGGCCCCAGGCACTACCAATAGTGCTATGTAGCATTAGGGCAACCCCGAACAGAACCACAGGTCTAAGCCCATTTGAAATGATAACAGGAAGACCCATGTCGCTGCCAGGAACTATCGATTTACGGAAAGCTGATGTTCACTTAATGAGTGACACTTTGTTATCATACTGTCAGAACCTAACCAATGCTATTAGTTCTGTTTCCCAACAGGTATCGGCAGTTTGGGGTAATCCACCCGAAGGAGGACACGACATCATCCCGGGAGTCTGGGTTTATGCGAAAAAGTTGCATAAAGAACCTTTGGGTGCCAAGTGGGAGGGACCTTATCAAGTGTTATTGACCATCCAGGCAGCTGGAAAGAAAAGGAAAGAAAGCCTGGATCCACGCTTCACACGTTAAACGAGCACCCGTAACTGAAGCTGAAATCTAATAAGGACAATTACTTTTTGCGAAAATGTATAAATTTACTGTATTACTGATTGTAGGTATTCTAGGCATAGGCCTACTTCTTACTAGCCGACCCTCTGCACCAAAGGGAAATAGTAGGGTAGCAAGGGAATTATAGTAACTGCTCCCGGAATTCTGAACAGGAAGGTACTTGCGCCCTACTCGGAACTGAGTATTGCACATATATCCCAGATAGCGCCAAAGAAATTACCCACTTAGCGGAGCATATCCAAAAGGAGGTAGAAAAACTTAAGCAAACCCCATCATTCACTTTGTGGAGCGGAGCCACTGAATGGCTAGGTTCAATAGGAACTTCATTGGTGGAAGGTATAATTCTAGTCGTTGCAATTATTTTACTTTTATATTGTTTGTTTATGTTGATTAAATGTTGTTGCAACCAGGCGGCTGTAGCTGCTGTCCCGCATGTGAGACACCTTGCAGGTCCCAGCAGACCGTCTGTATGTGGCACAGGGGTATGTTATGCTTAAGGGAAGGTTGGTTACTGGTTGAATTAAGATATTGATTTGGATTAAATTGGAATAAGGTTAATTAACCTACTAAAACCAGACTTCCATTGTGGCCATGATGGAATTCGGGTTGGTGTAAATTTGTGTGGAACTTACTAGTCCGGACATGTGGCGAAACACATCAACAAATTTTGGAAGGAAACTCTATTAACATGTATGAAATTATTTTGTAGAATGTTTAACCAGTGATATCTGATGTTTTATGATTCAGTTTGTGAAAGAATCAAAGGGGGGATTAATAGAGAATTCAAGCTCTGCAGCCTGGCTGCAGTTTTGAAAATTCACAGACCCCAAGTCAAAGCTGCTACGTGCAACTCAGCATGTTGTATTAAGTCATCAATCAACTTGACATTTTAGGACCCTTGGGTAGCAAGCCAATTAAAAGGTTAACAGACTATCAATTGAGCCAATAAGGTCAAAGAAGGCGAGTTCTTTTCTGTAAATTGAACCAGGTATAAGTGCAGCCATGTGGTCTCAGAAGGACAAAGGCCTGGCTTAAAGCCAGAAGCTTGTTGCTGCTGCCAGAATAAAGTTACATTAAAACTACAATCGGAGTTTGTATTTCATTGGAAATGAAGAGATCTAACAGTGGTACATGTTTTGCCAGTGACGCCGGGTTTCCACGTGACCATGTAGATCGGGCTGGACTAGGGAGAGCCTGGTTTTGAGTGCTCTCTTCATTAACAAATCTGCAGGTGGAACCCCAGTGAGCGGGTGGAATCACATCTGGTAGCTGAGCAGAACCCGAAATAAGCGGGTCTGCACGGAGCCTTCTGTCACGCTTTTCAAGTTTGGACTGCCCATTCCACTTGACGGTTGGATGCGGGCTTAAACGGGGCAGACCTGACATGCTTGATGCCATTGCGGGTCATAAACTCGTTGAATTCCGAGCTGGTGAAACACGGTCCATTGTCACTGACAAGGACGTTGGGCAAGTCATGGGTGATGAACATAGCCCGGAGGCTTTCAATGGTGGCAGTGGATGTGCTGGATGACATGATGATGCATTCAATCCATTTAGAGTAAACGTCCACTACAACTAAAAACATCTTTTCAAGAAAGGGGCCAGCAAATTCTACGTGGATCCTGGACCACGCTTTGGAGGGCCATGACCACAGACTCAATGGAGCCTCCCTTGGTGCATTGATCAATTGTGAGCACTTGTTGCACTGGTGTACGCATGACTCTAAGTCCGAGTCAATGCCGGGCCACCAAACATGCGACCTGGCTATAGCCTTCACCATGACTATGCCTGGGTGGGTATTGTGTAGATGCGTATAAACATTTCCCTGCCTTTTTATGGCAAAACCACGTGATTACCCCATATGAGACAATCCGACTGGATGGACGTTTCATCTTTGCGTCGGTGAAACGGCTTAATTTCATCTTGCATTTCCCCGGGAACGACCGACCAGCTCCCATTGAGGACACAACTTTTTACAAGTGATAGCACAGGATCCTGGCTGGTCCAGGTCCTGATCTGGCGAGCAGTGACGGGTGACCCCTCACTCTCAAAAGCATCCATGACCAGAAGCAAGTCTATGGGCTGCGCCATTTCCACCCTGATAGTGGGCAATGGTAGCCGACTGAGGCCATCAGCACAGTTCTCTGTGCCTGGTCTGTGGCGGATAACATAGTCATAGGTGGACAATGTTAGTGCCCATCTTTGGATGTGGGACGAAGCATTGGTGTTTATACCTTTGCTTTCTGAAAACAACGAAATGAGCGGTTTGTGGTCGGTTTCAAGCTCAAACCGAAGTCCAAATAGGTATTGGTGCATTTTCTTAACCCCAAATATGCACATGCTAACGCCTCTTTCCCAACCACACTGTAGACTCTTTCAGCCTTAGACAGACTTCTAGACCCGTATGCAACCAGTTGAAGGTTGCCCGATAAATTGGTTTGCTGTAACACACAGCCGACCCCGTACGAAGGTGCATCACAAGCTAGCACTAATCATTTACACGGGTCATACAGTACAAGTAAATTATTAGAACAAAGTAGGTTTCTGTCCTTCTCAAAGGCTGTCTCTTGAGTTTTACCCCAAACCCAATCGTCACCCTGACGTAGCAACATGTGCAATGGTTCCAGCAAAGTGCTTAACCCGGGTACCAAAATAGTTGAGGAGTCCCAGGAACGAACGCAGCTCCATCATATTCTGTGGTCTGGGTGCATTCTTGATGGCCTCTGTCTTTGAGTGCGTGGGTCTGATGCTGTCTGTCGCAATCTTTCTCCCCAAAAATTTGACCACTGGCACTAGGAAAACACACTTGGTGTGTTTCAGCCTGAGTCCCACTCTGTCGAGTAGACTCAGAACCTCTTCCAGGTTGTGCAGGTGTTCGGTGGTGTCACGACCGGTGATCAGGATGTCCTCTTGAAACACAACAGTGCGCGGAACCGATTTCAGCAGACTCTCCATGTTCCTCTGGAAGATGGCAGCAGCCGAGCGAATCCCAAAAGGGCACCTGTGGTATATAAACAGTCCTTTGTGCATGTTGATGCACGTCAATCTTTTTGAAGATTAAATCAGCTCCTGTGTCATGTAGTCGGAGGTTAGGTCCAACTTGATGAATGACTTCCCCCCGTCTAACGTTGCGAACATGTCATCTGCCTTGGGCAGCAGGTACTGATCTTGTAACGAGACTCGGTTGATCGTTATCTTGTAGTCTCTGCAGATTCTGACTGTGCCATCGCTTTTCAACACTGGAACAATCGGACTGGCCCACTCATTGAACACGACTGGCGATATGATTCCCTCTCATTGAAGTCTGTCCAGTTCGATCTCAACTTTTTCCCTCATCATATATGGAATGCTCGAGCCTTGTGACGAACGGGCCTTGCATCGGGGACTAGATGGATCTGCACCTTGGCGCCTGTGAAGTTGCCGATGCCTGGTTCAAATAGTGACGGAAACTTGCTCAGCACTTTGGCGAACGAGTCATCATCCACTGAAGATAGTGCTTTGATGTCATCCCAGCTCCATCGAATCTTTCCCAGCCAGCTTCTGCCGAATAGCATTGGGCCATCGCTTGGTACAATTCACAGTGATAAATCATGCACAGCTCCATCGTACGATACCTTAACTGCCACACTGCCAATGACTGGTATGAGCTCTTTGATGTAGGTGCACAGCTTTGTCTGAATCAGACTCAGTTTGGACATAAGAACATAAGAACATAAGAATTAGGAACAGGAGTAGGCCATCTAGCCCCTCGAGCCTGCTCCGCCATTCAATAAGATCATGGCTGATCTGGCCGTGGACTCAGCTCCACTTACCCGCCCGCTCCCCGTAACCCTTAATTCCCTTATTGGTTAAAAATCTATCTATCTGTGACTTGAATATATTCAATGAGCTAGCCTCAACTGCTTCCTTGGGCAGAGAATTCCACAGATTCACAACCCTCTGGGAGAAGAAATTCCTTCTCAACTCGGTTTTAAATTGGCTCCTCCGTATTTTGAGGCTGTGCCCCCTAGTTCTAGTCTCCCCGACCAGTGGAAACAACCTCTCCGCCTCTATCTTGTCTATACCTTTCATGATTTTAAATGTTTCTATAAGATCACCCCTCATCCTTCTGAACTCCAAGGAGTAAAGACCGAGTCTACTCAATCTATCATCATAAGGTAACCCCCTCATTTCCGGAATCAGCCTAGTGAATCGTCTCTGTACCCCCTCCAAAGCCAGTATATCCTTCCTTAAGTAAGGTGACCAAAACTGCACGCAGTACTCCAGGTGCGGCCTCACCAATACCTTATACAGTTGCAGCAGGACCTCCCTGCTTTTGTACTCCATCCCTCTCGCAATGAAGGCCAACATTCCATTCGCCTTCCTGATTACCTGCTGCACCTGCAAACTAACCTTTTGGGATTCATGCACAAGGATCCCCAGGTCCCTCTGCACCGCAGCATGTTGTAATTTCTCCCCATTCAAATAATAGTCCCTTTTACTGTTTTTTTTTCCCAAGGTGGATGACCTCACACTTTCCGAAATTGTATTCCATCTGCCAAACCTTAGCCCATTCGCTTAACCGATCCAAATCTCTTTGCAGCCTCTCTGTGTCCTCTACACAACCCGCTTTCCCACTAATCTTTGTGTCATCTGTAAATTTTGTTGCACTACACTCTGTCCCCTCTTCTAGGTCATCTATGTATATTGTAAACAGTTGTGGTCCCAGCACTGATCCCTGTGGCACACCACTAACCACTGATTTCCAACCGGAAAAGGACCCATTTATCCAGACTCTCTGCTTTCCGTTCGCCAGCCAATTCTCTATCCATGCTAATACATTTCCTCTGACTCCGCGTACCTTTATCTTCTGCAGTAACCTTTTGTGTGGCACCTTATCGAATGCCTTTTGGAAATCTAAGTACACCACATCCATCGGTACACCTCTATCCACCATGCTCGTTATATCCTCAAAGAATTCCAGTAAATTAGTTAAACATGATTTCCCCTTCATGAATCCATGCTGCGTATGCTTGATTGCACTATTCCTATCTAGATGTCCCGCTATTTCTTCCTTAATGATAGTTTCAAGCATTTTCCCCACTACAGATGTTAAACTAACCGGCCTATAGTTACCTGCCTTTTGCCTGCCCCCTTTTTTAAACAGAGGCATTACATTAGCTGCTTTCTAATCCGCTGGTACCTCCCCAGAGTCCAGAGAATTTTTGTAGATTATAACGAATGCATCTGCTATAACTTCCGCCATCTCTTTTAATACCCTGGGATGCATTTCATCAGGACCAGGGGACTTGTCTATCTTCAGTCCCATTAGCCTGTCCAGCACTACCCCGCTAGTGATGGTGATTGTCTCAAGGTCCTCCCTTCCCACATTCCTGTGACCAGCAATTTTTGGCATGGTTTTTGTGTCTTCCACTGTGAAGACGGAAGCAAAATAATTGTTTAAGGTCTCAGCCATTTCCACATTTCCCATTATTAAATCCCCCTTTTCATCTTCTAAGGGACCAACATTTACTTTAGTCACTCTTTTCCGTTTTATATATCTGTAAAAGCTTTTACTATCTGTTTTTATGTTTTGCGCAAGTTTACCTTCGTAATCTATCTTCCCTTTTTTTATTGCTTTTTTAGTCATTCTTTGCTGTTGCTTAAAATTTTCCCAATCCTCTAGTTTCCCACTAACCTTGGCCACCTTATACGCATTGGTCTTTGATTTGATACTTTCCTTTATTTCCTTGGTTATCCACGGCTGGTTATCCCTTCTCTTGCCGCCCTTCTTTTTCACTGGAATATATTTTTGTTGCGCACTATGAAAGAACTCCTTAAAAGTCCTCCACTGTTCCTCAATTGTGCCACCGTTTAGTCTGTGTTTCCAGTCTACTTTAGCCAACTCTGCCCTCATCCCACTGTAGTCCCCTTTGTTTAAGCATAGTACGCTCGTTTCTGACACAACTTCCTCATCCTCAATCTGTATTACAAATTCAACCATACTGTGATCACTCATTCTGAGGGGATCTTTTACTAGGAGATCGTTTATTTTTCCTGTCTCATTACACAGGACCAGATCTAAGATGGACCTTTGTGCATTGTTGCTCCACAGTTTCTCAAAAGCCTTCTGGCTCATAATTGACTGACTCGCCTCCTTGTCCAACTCCATTGATACCGGAATACCATTCAATTTGACTTTCAGCATGATAGGAGGGCTCTTGGTGGTAAAGGTATGTACCCCATACACTTCTGTCTCGGGTTGAGTTGCCTCTCGAGTTTGTTCTGCGTGATCCGCGCCGGATCGATCATCCTCTGCCGACTCTGCCACGTGGTGAGTAGCAGCACTCTTGCACATTTGCTGGAGGTGACCCATTGTTTCACAGCCTTTGCACACGGAGTGCTTGAATCGACATTGATGGGCTCGATGATTAGCCCCGCAGCGCCAACATGGTGCGAATGGATTTGCATTCACGCCCGATGGCAGACTCTGAGTCATCCTAGGTCTTGCAGCTGCAGACGTGTAGGCCCTGCCATATGCAGTTGTGCTTGCTAGCGATGTTATTTTATGCACACTACTTACCAGTGAGCTTCGATGCTGGGTAGGTATCTGTCTGGTATTATCGCTCGTGGGTATGAATGCCTGGACTATCCTGCTCAGGCCTTGCTCAGGTCTAGGGATTTGGCGGACAGCATCTTGCGAAGAATGATCTCGTGGCCGATGCCAAGCACAAAAAAGTCCCGCAGCATTTCCCCCAAAAATCCAGCAAATTGGCAAGTTCCCGCAAGGCATCTCAGGTTGGCGACATAACTCGCCACGTCCTGGTCCTTGGAGCGGTGGTGCGTGTAGAAGCGATACCTGGCCATTAAGATGCCCTCCTTCAGCTTGAACCAGCGTACACAACTCTGTATATGTCTTCTCCATTGGTTTCTCCAGTGCTTGATGAGGCCGTATATTGTGGACCCAAACACGGTGAGGAGAATCGCCCTGCGCTTGATCGCTTTATCATCCCCATCTAGCTCGTTGGCCACAAAGTACTGGTCGAGATGCTCAATGAAGGCTTCCCAATCATCACCCTCTACAAATCTCTCTAAAATGCCAATGGCAGTCATGACCGCGTGAAAGTTCGTAATCTGTTATTCGTTGCCAATTATTAAGTATGGAAGAACTCCACAAGACTGAGTACTGTGAGCTAAAACTGATGTGATCTTAGTCTCTTTAATACAACTCCAGAATGCTTAAGCAGCATGGCAGACAACCTTTTATACTCCCTTGCACAAGGTGTGCAGGTGACCCTTGGGCCTCCAACAGTTGCGCCCTCTGGTGGCAAGTCTTACACAGTTACAATGTTTACATACGTAAGTGTTTATTCTCTACAAACAGCATTTGCCGCTTGTTAGCCTAATTTTCCATCTATATGCCAAACCCCAACCTACATACTTAAACATTTCTTGTGTTTGTCCTTTCCAAATAATGGTGATCGCTGCAAACAGCAATGGCCTTGACTCTGATCCCTTAGGCACCCTGTTACTTGCCTCTTCAATTCTTTCGGATGAGACGTTGAGCAGAGGCCCCGTTTGCCCTCTCCGGTGGGTGTAAAAGATCCCACAGCACTATTTTTCGAAGCAGAGCAGGGGAGTTATCCTCAGTGTCCTGGTTGATATTCATTCCTCAATCAACATATCAAAAACAGATTATCTGGTCATTATCACATTGCTGTGTGTGGGAGCTTGCTGTGCGTGAGTTGGCTGCTGCGTTTCCCACATTACAACAGTGACTACACTCCAAAAGTACTTCATTGGCTGTAAAGTGCTTTGAGACGTTCAGTGGTCATGAAAGGTGCTATATAAATGCAAGTCTTTTTCATTGTTGCCTCTTACAACTTCCCTCGTTTCCTCTGATTCATCCAATTTACAATGGACTTCAAAAGTTATTCTCCTTTCCATGCATTCCACCCACATGGACTAATCTCCTGCTTGGCAGTGTGTCAAAAGCTTTACTAAAATGAATCAGCGTGTACACTGTTGATAGGAGTGTTGTCAACAAAATGTGCTGGGGAAATTGTCCCAGGAAGTAATTGTGACACAGGAAAGTGTGCTGTGAGCATGACTCATTCGGAGCAGGAGTAAGCCATTCGGCCCCTTGAGCCTGCTCCGCCATTCAATGAGATTATGGCTGATCTTCTACCTCAAGTCCACTTTCCTGCACTGTCCCCATATCCCTTGATTCCCTCAATATCCAAAAATCTATCGATCTCTGTCTTGCATATATAGAAAGACTGAGCCTCCACAGGACTCCGAGGTAGAGAATTCCACAGATTCACCACCCTCTGAGTGAAGAAGTTTCTCCTCATCTCAGTCCTAAATGGCCGACCCCTTATTCCAAGACTGTGACCCCTGGTTCTAGACTCCCCAGTCAGGGGAAACATCCTCCCTGCATCTACCCTGTCAAGCCCTGTAAGAACTTTGTATGTTTCATGAGCTCATCTCTCATTCTTCTAAACTCTGGAGAATATAGGCCTAGTCTGCTCAATCTCTCCTCATAGGACAATCCTCCCATCCCAGGAATCAGACTGGTGAACCTTCATTGCACTCCCTCTATGGCAAGTATATCCTTCCTTAGGTAAGGAGATCAAAACTGTACACAATACTCCAGGTGCGGTCTCACCAGGGCCCTATATAATTGCAGTAACCTCTTTACTCTTATACTCAAATCCTCTTGTAATAAAGGACAACATACCATTTGCTTTCTTAATTACTTGCTGTACCTGCATGTTAACTTTCAATGATTGGTGTACAAGGACATCCAGGTCCCTCTGAACACCAACACTTCCCAATCTCTCACCATTTAAAAAATACTCTGCTTTTTTATTTTTCCTACTAAAGTGGATAACTTCACATTTCTCCACATTATATTCCATTTGCCATGTTCTTGCCCACTCACTTAGCCTGTCTATATCTCCTTGAAGTCTCTTTGCATCCTCCTCACAACTTACAGTCCCACCTAGCTTTGTATCATCAGCAAACTTGGATATATTACATTTGGTCCCCTCATCCAAATCATTGATATAGATTGTGAATAGCTGGGGCCCAAGCACCGATCCTTGCGATTGGTAATAATGCATTACCGATGAATGATCTGTGGTGTTGCCCATGACAGACCAGGTGAATATCCCTCAGTGCATTGAAGAAGCTGTGGGTACACGGATGAAGATCTGCAATGGTAGAGGTGTGCAGCTGCAGGTGTGATTGAGTGAAAGGTAGCTTTGCGTGGAAGCTGCAGCATAATAGCAGCCCATTGAGCCCAACAATCTATACTGGTGTTTATATTCCACACGAACCTCTCACACTTAATGCCCCTCAGACCCTGCCCCAATATACCATTATTCCCATCTCCCCGTGTATCCATCAAGTATCCCCTTAAATGCATCAACACTGTCTGCTGCAACATTCTCACCCCTCACTAGATAAACAAATTCTATATTTGATCTGTAGTGGCTAACAAATAAATCTGCAGTGTCAGTAATATTGACCTTGAAACTATCGGATTGTCATAAAAACCCAACTGGTTCACTAATGTCCTACAAGGAAGAAAACCTGCCGTCCTAACCCAGTGTGGCCTATATGTGACTCCAGACCCACAGCAATGTGGCTGACTCTCAACTGCCCTCTGAAAGGGCCGAGTAAGCCACTCAGTTATATCACACAGCTACAAAAAAGCATAATGAGAATAAAACTGGATGAACCACCCGGCATCAACCAAGGCACCAGATTCAGACACGACAAAGGCCACACCCAGCCCAGTCGACCCTGTAAAATTCTCCTCACCCATATCTGGAGACTTGTGCCAAAATTGGAAGAGCTGTCCCACAGGCTAGTCAAACAACAGCCTGACATACTCATGCTGACAGAATCATACCTTTCCAGGAAACGTTACAGACCACCAAACAGTAGTAGGGAGGTTGGGGATGGCATCCAACAGCAAATTAAGGATGCTTGCAATAAGGGTACAGCAGTTATGATGAGTGACTTTAATCTACATATTGATTGAGCTAACCAAACTGTAGCAATACTATGGAGGAGAAGTTCTTGGAGTGTATAAGGGATGTTTTCTAGACCAATATGTCGAGGAACCAACTAGAGAGCAGACCATCCTAGACTGGGTCTTGTGTAACGAGAGAGGATTAATTCGAAATCTGGTCATGCGTGGCCCCTTGGGGAAGAGTGACCATAATATGGTAGAATTCTTCATTAAGATGGAGAGTGACACAGTTAATTCAAAGACTAGGGTCCTGAACTTAAAGAAAGGAAAATTCGACGGTATGAGACGTGAATTGGCTAAGATAGACTGGAGAATGATACTTAAAGGGTTGACAGTGGATAGACAACGGCAGACATTTAAAGATCACATGGATGAACTGCAACAATTGTACATCCCTGTGTGGCGTAAAAATAAAAAAGGGAAGGTGGCTCAACTGTGGCTAACAAGGGAAATTAGGGAAAGTGTTAAATCCAAGGAAGAGGCATATAAATTGACCAGAAAAAGCAGCAAACCTGAGGACTGGGAGAAATTTAGAATTCAGCAGAGGAGTACTAAGGGTTTAATTAGGAGGGGTAAAATAGAGTATGAGAGTAAGCTTGCAGGGAACATAAAAACTGACTGCAAAAGCTTCTATAGATATGTGAAGAGAACTAGATTATTGAAGACTTGCAGTCAGAATCAGGTGAATTCATAATGGGGAACAAGGAAATGGCAGACTAATTGAACAAATACTTTGGTTCTGTCTTCACGAAGGAAGACAAGAATAACCTCCCGAAAATACTAGGGGATCAAGGGTCTAGCGAGAAGGAGGAACTGAGGGAAATCCTTATTAGTCAGAAAATGGTGTTAGGGAAATTGAAGGGACTGAAGGCCGATAAATCCCCAGGGCCTGATAGTCTGCATCCCAGAGTACTTAAGGAAGTGGCCCGAGAAATAGTAGAAGCATTGGTGGTCATTTTCCAACATTCCATGGACTCTGGATCAGTTCCTATGGATTGGAGGGTAGCTAATGTAACCCTACTTTTTAAAAAAGGAGGGAGAGAGAAAATAGGGAATTATAGACTGGTTAGCCTGACATCAGTGCTGGAGTCAAATGCTGGAGTCAATTCCCACACAAGAGATTAATGTGCAAAGTTAAAGTACATGGGATTGGGGGTAGTGTGCTGACATGGATTGAGAACTGGTTGTCAGAAAGGAAGCAAAGAGTAGGAGTAAATGAGTACTTTTCAGAATGGCAGGCAGTGACTAGTGGGGTACCGCAATGTTCTGTGCTGGGGCCCCAGCTGTTTACACTGTACATTAATGATTTAGACGAGGGGATTAAATGTAGGATCTCCAAATTTGCGGATGACACTAAGTTGGGTGGCACTGTGAGCTGCGAGAAGGATGCTATGAGGCTGCAGGGGGACTTGGACAGGTTAGGTGGATGGGCAAATGCATGGCAGATGCAGTATAATGTGGATAAATGTGAGATCATCCACTTTGGTGGCAAAAACAGGAAGGCAGATTATTATCTGAATGGTGACAGATTAGGAAAAGGGGAGGTGCATCGAGACCTGGGTGTCATGGTACATCAGTCATTGAAGGTGGGCATGCAGGTGCAGCAGGCAGTAAAGAAAGCAAATGGCATGTTGGCCTTCATAGCGAGGGGATTTGAGTACAGGGCAGGGAGGTCTTGCTGCAGTTGTACAGGGCCTTGGTGAGACCACACCTTGAGTATTGTGTGCAGTTTTGGTCTCCTAATCTGAGGAAGGACGTGCTTGCAAAGGGAGTTCAGTGAAGGTTCACCAGACTGATTCCCGGGATGGCAGGACTGACATATGAGGAAAGACTGGATCGGCTAGGCTTCTACTCACTGGAATTTTGAAGAATGAGCGGAGATCTCATAGAAACGTATACAATTCTGACGGGACTGGACAGATTAGATGCAGGAAGAATGTTCCCGATGTTGGGGAAGTACAGAACCAGGGGACACAGTCTAAGGTAAGGGGTAAGCCATATAGGACCGAGATGAGAAGAAACTTTTTCACACAGAGAGTGGTGAACCTGTGGAATTCTCTGCCACAGAAAGTTGTTGAGTCCAGTTCATTAGAAATATTCAAAAGGGAGTTAGATGTGGCCCTTATGGCTAAAGGGATCAGGGGGTATGGAGAGAAGGCTGGAATGGGATACTTCAGCCATGATCATATTGAATGGTGGTGCACCTATTTTCTATGTTTCCATGTTTCCGCCAATGTCCCAGACTCCTCCATCACCATTCTTGGGTATGTCCTTTCCCAACAGCCAGGGTTCCGCTAGGACTACATGGCTCCAGACCTCATTGCAGCCTTGGTCCAAACATGCACAAAAAAGCTGAATTCCAGAGCTGAGGTGAGAGTGACTGCCATTGACATCAAGACCAAATGTGGCATCAAGGAGCCTCCATTGTAAGGTCAGAAGTGAGGATGTTCGCTGATGATTGCAGTGTTCAGTTCCATTTGCAACTCCTCAGATAATGAAGCAGTCCATGCCCAAATGCAGCAAGACCTAGACAACATTCAGGCTTGGGCTGATAAGTGGCAAGTAACATTTGCACCACACAAGTGCCAGGCAATGACCATCTCCAAGAAAAAAAGAGTCTAACCACCACCCCATGACATTCAATGGCTTTAACATCCTGGGGGTCATCATTGACCAGAAACTTAACTGGACCGGCCACATAAATACTGTGGCTACAAGAGCAGGTCAGAGGCTGGGTATTCTGTGGCGAGTGTTTCACCTCCTGACTCCCCAAAGCCTTTCCACCATCTACAAGGAACAAGTCAGGAGTGTGATGGAATACTCTCCACTTGCATGGATGAGTGCAGCTCCAACAACACTCAAGTGGCTCAGCATCATCCAGGTCAAAGCAGCTCGTTTGATCGTCATCACAGCCACCACCTTAAACTTCCACTCCCTCCAGCACCGGCGCACCGTGGCTGCAGTGTGTCCTATCTACAAGATGCACTGCAGCAACTCACCAAGGCTTCTTCGGCAGCAACTCCCAAACCCGCGACCTCTACCACCTAAAAGGACAAGGGCAGCAGGTGCATCGGAATACCACCACATCCAAATCTCCCTCCAAGTCACACACCATCCTGACATGGAAATATATCGCTGCTCCTTCATCGTCGTTGGGTCAGTACCTGGAACTCCCTCCCTAACAGCACTGTGGGAGTATGCCCTTGTCCTTTTAGGTGGTAGAGGTCGCTGGTTTGGGACTTGCTGCTGAAGAAGCCTTGGCGAGTTGCTGCAGTACATCTTGTAAATAGGACACACTGCAGCCACGGTGCGCCGGTGCTGGAGGGAGTGGAAGTTTAAGGTGGTGGCTGTGATGACGATCAAGCGAGCTGCTTTGACCTGGGTGATGCTGAGCCACTTGAGTATCTTCACCACAAGTACTGCAGCGGTTCAATAAGGTAGCTCACCACCACCTTCCCAAGGTCAATTCGGGATCGTTAATAAATGCTGGCCTTGCTAACAGCCTTTCCATCAAGTGAATAAATAAATAAAAAGTACATTTATGCTTTATAATGTATAAATTCTGTTGAAGTGACATGTAGAGGCATAAGTCATGATGCTCAAATAAGAAGTGTGCAACATAAATAGCAAATTTAATGGTTTGCTAA
Source organism: Pristiophorus japonicus (assembly GCF_044704955.1). NCBI lineage: Eukaryota > Metazoa > Chordata > Chondrichthyes > Pristiophoridae > Pristiophorus > Pristiophorus japonicus. The sequence goes on along the minus strand of NC_091982.1, from coordinate 145,965,586 downwards.
TCCATCTCCCATGGTATTACACATGGAAAGTCAGAGAATATGGTCTGTCTCTTACCTGTATTGATTGTTGCTGTTTCTCTTGCTGAATACCCTCTTCTATTCCTGTCCTTAACACTTTTTGCTTTTATTTCTATCTTTATCTATTTTCCATTCAGGTGGGGCGTTGAGGGTAACATGGCCTGCTGTAGCAGGGGAATGCCAGTGGCTACAGGCTGCATTTAGGTTGGGGGTTGTGGGAACATTTTGAACTCGGCGGCTCTCTTCCCATTGCCCCAATTACTTGTGCACCTCCCACCCCTTGCTCCCATCACATTCCCTACCCTTCACCTTCTCACTACCATTTCTATTTTCTACTGCCTCACTCCTGTTAGTGCCCAAGGACATCTCCTTTCAACTACTCACTGAATCCCTGTATCTTCCCCTCCCCCTGCTTTGTTCACACTCACCTCACCTTTAATCTGCTATCTACTCTCCCCCGATCTCATCATCATAGGCAGTCCCTCGGAATCGAGGAAAACTTGCTTCCACTCTTAAAATGAGTCCTTATGTGGCTGACCAGTCCAATACGAGAACCACAGTCCCTGTCCTTTCCAGAAGAAGGTGTAACCTCCACCTTGTTCCTTGAGCTGGCCTTCCCCTTCCCGCCGGGTCTCGCTTAGGACGGTGATGTCGATATCAAAGCGTCTAAGTTCCTAGGCAACTATGGCAGTGTGGCGTTCTGGCCTGTCGCTGTTGGAGTTGTCCATGATGGTCCTGACGTTCCAGGTCCCGAATCTCACTCCGAGTCCCCCAATTTCACTCACTCACTCACTTACTCCCCCAAGGACAGGTGATGAGAGATGAGAGATTGTCTCTGCTTCAAGCTGTTTCCCTCCCTTCCCTAATTATTTCCCTCAAAGAGGCTTTGTTTTCTTTCATAATTCAATTAAAAAATCAAATTAGGATGAGGAAAGAAACTGTCAAATCTCTCACTCTCTATTTATCTGTATAACGCTCTTTTATGTGTCTCACAACTGGAAGCAATCAGCATTTTCCTTTCCCAACTGTGAACTGAACACGGGTGGAATGATTAGTTGGGTTCAGCATTTAGTTATACTGGTATTTTTCAAGCTACACTGTTAGCAGACACACACACATCTCTCAGCTTAATACACTTTCTGAAGTTTAGAGAACACAAAACAAAATAGGCAACATATGTGTAATCATAAGTAATATTTCCCCAATCTTTATCACAAACACATTCTCAAAGCCACACTTTAAAACAAGCAGCATACCTTTTACCTGAATAAAGCTTTCAAAATTTTTTCACTAGCTTTTTCAATCAATTTTGAAAAATAACTGACTAGAAATTGCTGGTAGCTAGAGAAAAATATTTCATTGGTACGGTTGACTGAAATTAGATAGACTGCACATGCTCAGACTGCACACACCAAATTCAGCCCACAGCTTCACAGCTTCAGGCAGAAATATCAAGTCTGAGCCCACACTCTGAGAGAGGCTAAGATCTGCAAGTTAAAACTCTAATGAAGGCATTAAAAGACACAACAGTGGTCAAAAACTCATTTCAGGGTCAAATATGACACCAAGGTTGAGAACAGTTTGGTTCAGCCTCGGACAGATGTTGGGGAGAGGGATGGAGTCAGTGGCGAGGGACTGAAAACAATGGCTTTGGTCTTCCCAATATTCAATTGGAGAAAATTTCTGCTCATCTAGAACTGGATGTCGGACAGTCTGACAATTTAGAGAACGGGGAGGGGTCGGGAGAAGTGGTGGTGAGGTAGAGCTGGGTGTCATCAGCGTACATGTGGAAATTGATTTTGTGTTTTCAAATGATGTACCAAGGGGCAACATGTAGATGAGAGATATGAGGGGGCCAAGGATAGATCCTTGGGGAACACCAGAGGTAACGATGCGGGGACGGGAAGAGAAACCATTGCGGGTGATTCTCTGGCTATGGTTAGCTAGGTAAGAAAGGAACCAGGCGATTGCAGTTCCACCCAGTGGACAACTGTGGAGAGGCGTTGGAGAAGGATAGAGTGGTCAACTGTGTCAAAGGCTGCAGACAAGTCAAGAAGGACGAGGAGGAATAGTTTTCCTTTGTCATAGTCACATGGTGACTTTGGTGAGAGCCGTTTCGGTACTGAGGCAGGCGCGGATTAGAGGGATTCAAACATGGAATTGTGGGAAAGAAGGGCACGGATTTGGGAGACTACAACATGTTCAAGGACTTTGCAGAGGACAGGGAGGTTGGAGATGGGGCGGTAGTTTGCAAGGACGGAGGGGTCGAGGGTTGTTGAGAGGTGATGATGGCAGATTTGAGGAGAGTGGGACAGTACCTGAGGAGAGCCGTTAACAATGTCAGCTAACACGAGAGCCGGAAAGGAAGTTAGGTGGCCAGCAGTTTGGTCAGAATAGGGTCAAGGGAGCAAGAAGTGGGTCTCATTGGCAGGATGAGCTCGGAAGGGTCATGAGGGGAGATCGGAAAGAAACTGGAGAAAGATGTGAGGTCAGGGCTAGGGCATGGGGGAACCTGAGAGAAAGTTTGGCCAGGTGGGCTAGAGGAAGGAAGGGAAGATGCAGAGGCGACTGAACGGATGGTATCAATCTTAGAGACAAAGAAGTCCATGAGCTCCTCACACTTATTGTCGGAGGTGAGAGTGGAGACAGGGGGAGAGGGGTTTAAAAAGACGGTTAGCAGTGGAGAATAGAAGCTGGGGTTTATCTTTACATTCCACAATGATTCTAGAATAATGAGCAGTTTTTGGCAGAAGAGAGTAGGACCTGATAATGCTTCATGTGGTCCAGCCTGATCTGGCAGTGAATGGCTAAACCAGTTGTCTGCCACATCCGTTCAAGTTTGCACCCCTTGGACTTAAGGGAGCGAAGATCAGGGCTGTACCAGGGGGAACGGCCAGTGTGAGAGAGAGTAATTGTTTTAACAGGGACGAGGGCAAAGGTCGTGGTGAGGGTGTGATTGAGCAGATCGGTAGCTGCAGAAATGTCATGGTGAAACTCTTTTAGGAGTAAACAAAAACCATTAAACCGTGCCCCCCGATCTGGGGGAAACACCAACATTTACAAGGCCCTTTTTATTATTTTTTGGGGGTTTTTTTTTGGGCACAGAATCAAATGTTTTTCCATGGTGAATGGAGGGCTAAAAGCTGGACAGTTGGGAGTCGTTAGGTGGAGTTGTAAGTCAGGAGAGAGTTTTATCGAGGGGCGGACACAGGAGGTAGGGATGATGGGGGGCGGTGGGGGAAGGGGGATGTAGGTGGAGAGCAATACGAGGAAGTGGTTAAAGATGGCCTTGTCTGGGATACACGGTATATAGTTCAAGTAGTTGAATGCAAAGCATCATTAATGGTTAGCATTGTAGATGAGTTGCAGTGAGGATACTGTAAGGATTACGGTATGTTTACACCGTGCGGTTTTTCGAGTGCGCAGCTTTGCAGAGTCGGGCGACACTCCCAGTGAAGGCAAGGTGGACAGCGCGCGTGCGCACGGGGCCGCGCCGGGCGCACGCTGGAGAGGGACGCGGCGGCGGGGGGCGCACACGCACCGGGCGCCGTGACATCACTTCCGGCGCAACGGGTGTGTGTGGTGTGTGTGTGGAAGATGGCGGCGGTGAGGAGAGCGGCGGCCTGAGGGGATCGAAAGGGCGGCAGCGGAGCGGCACCGGGGCGCAATCTGACGGAGCGAGCGAGGCCGCACTGCGGTAAGTGAGAGTCCCGCCGCTCGCCCCGCCCGCCTCAGTCTCACACTCCCCGGCCACAGTGGCGCAGTGTGCGCCGGCCGCCGCCATTTTGCGCACCGAGCCGGGAGAGAAGGTCCGGGGAGAGAGGGAAGGGAGAAGGCCAAAGGAGGAAGGGAGAAGGCCAAAGGAGGGAGGGAAAAGGGCCGGGGAGAGAGAAAAAGGCCGGGGGAAAGAGGGAAGGGAAAAGGGCCGGGGGAAAGAGGGAAGGGAAAAGGGCCGGGGGAAAGAGGGAAGGGAAAAAGGCCGGGGAAAGGGAAAAGGGCTGGGGAGAGAGAAGTGAAAAGGTCTGGGGAGAGAGAAAAGGGTCGGGGAGAGAGAAAAGGGTCGGGGAGAGAGGGAAGGGAAAAGGTCCCGAGGAGAGAGGGAAGGGAAAAGGTCCCGAGGAGAGAGGGGGAAGGGAAAAGGGCCGGGGGAGAGAGGGAAGGGAAAAGGGCCAAGGGAGAGAGGGAAGGGAAACGGGCCGAGGGAGAGAGGGAAGGGAAAAGGTCTCGGGGAGGAAGAAGACTTATTCTTGAGGTACAGAGGCTCCGGGCCTCGAAAGGACTGTGTCGCCCTGGTGAGTAGAATGGGATGTGCGGGTTGGGCTCTGGAGGTGAGAAGGGGACTGATAGAAAAAAGGAGGATTAGGGGTGCAGACTTGTTGGATTTCGTGGCACGTTTAATCTGCCCCGTGTTCAGCAGTGGGGGTTCGATGTGCCACAACTTGCATTCCTGACAAACGTGAAACTGGCAGGTGGGGAGGGGGAAGAATTGTTCAGTTGTACCTGGAGGAAAACGTGTCCTGAACTGGGGATTGAAAAACAAAACTGATTTTGGGAGAAGAAGAGGGACAAGATTGTCTAAGTCCACATAGTTGCGATTAACTGTGACAACATCTTGCATTTATGTGGAATCGTTAATAGCGTACCTTGACTCCGCTCCCATTTTCCATCTACATGCTGCTCCTTGATCATCATCATCCGAAAACAAAACGACACATTCCACATGTAATCTAACAACACCCAATTTTACCCCTCAACAGCCTCTGATTTGTCATACTGCTTGTCCGTCATCCAGTATTGGATGAGCAGAAATTTTTGTTGGTAGGGAAGATTACGGAATATTCACTCAAAAATGTAATAGAAAAACGTCTGAACCAAAAATACAACACGGATTTCAAAAGGAAAGGACATGCTTGAGCAACCTTATTGATTTCTTTGAAGAAGTAACGAGCAAATAAGGGTAATTTGGTAGATGCAATATTTGGATTTTCAAAAGATCTTCGATAAGCTACTGTATAGCAGACTAATGACCAATGCTGCTTCTATTTTTTTTGTGCGCGGCCCCTTTAAATTTGCGCGGCTATGCATGCGCTGTATCTCTTCCAGCGGTAACAGCTTGTGAGCGGCATGCGCAGAACCTCCGGATTGATGCACGTCCCTGAACATTAGGGGGGGCGTTGCTCATAACTAAGGTCAGAGGTTGTGGTGTCAAGGCCAAGTAACAGAATGAAACATCGAAACATAGAAAATACGTTCAGGAGTAGGCCATTAGGCCATTCGACCCTTCGAGCCTGCACCATCATTCAATAAGATCATGGCTGATATTCACCTCCGTAATCCTTTCCTGCTTTCTCTCCATACCCCTTGATCCCTTTAGCCGTAAGGGCCATATCTAACTCCCTCTTGAATATATCCAATGAACTGGCATCAACAATTCTCTGCAGTAGGGAATTCCACAGGTTAACAACTCTGAGTGAAGAAGTTTATCCTCATCTCGGTCCTAAATGGCTTACCCCTTATCCTTGGACTATGTCCTGTGGTTCTGGACTTCCCCAACATCGGGAACATTCTTCCTGCATCTAACCTGTCCAGTCCTGTCAGAATTTTATATGTTTCTATGAGATCCCCTCTCATCCTTCTAAACTTCAGTGAATACAGGCCCAGTCGATCCAGTCTCTCTTCATATGTCAGCCCTGCCATCCCGGGAATCAGTCTGGTGAACCTTTGCTGCACTCCCTCAATAGCAAGAATGTCCTTCCTCAGATTAGGGGACTAAAACTGAATATAATATTCCAGGTGAGGCCTCACCAAGGCCCTGTACAACTGTAGCAACACCTCCCTGCCCCTGTACTCAAATCCCCTCGCTATGAAGGCCAACATACCATTTGCCGCCTTCACTGCCTGCTGTACCTGCATGCGAACTTTCAATGACTGATGTACCATGGCACCCAGGTCTCGTTGCACCTCCCCTTTTCCTAATCTGCCGCCATTCAGATAATCTCACATTTATCCACATTATACTGCATCTGCCATGCATTTGCCCACTCGCCTAACCTGTTCAAGTCACCTTGCAGCCTCTTGGCGTCCTCCTCACACCGCCACCCAGCGTAGTGTCATCTGCAAACTTGGAGATATTACACTCAATTCTTTCATCTAAATCATTGATGTATATTGTAAATAGCTGGGGTCCCAGCACTGAGCCCTGCGGCACCCCATTAATCACTGCCTGCCATTCTGAAAAGGGCCCATTTATCCCGACTCTGCTTCCTCTCTGCCAACCAGTTATCTATCCGTCAGTACATTACCCCCAATACATGTGCTTTAATTTTGCACACCAATCTTTTGTGTGGGACCTTGTCACGGTTGTCAAAAAATAGCAAACTGGTTACAAAACAGAAAACAAGAGTAGGGGGCTAAAGGTGCATGGGCCACTGTTCACCATTTACATAAACTATTTGGACTCGTGAATTAGATGTACAATTTCAAAATTTGCAGATATCACCAAATTGGGGGTATAGTTAATACTGACGAGTGCAACAAAGTACAAGATGGCATTAATAAACTTGAAGGAGTTGCGTGTAAATGACAAATTAATTTGAATATGGATACGTGTTAGGTGGTGCATCGTGGAGGCCATATACCTCTGGGAAAATAAGAGTCTGGATGGGGTAGAGATGCATAGGGACCTAGGGTTGACCTATTAGAGGTCTTTAAAATTATGAAGGGATTTGATAGAGTAGACGTAATGAAGATGTGGGAAGTCCAAAACTCGGAGTCATCAATAAATCCAATGAGCTGTAGACTGCAGGAAGATATCAATGGACTGGTCAGGTGGGCAGGACAGTGGCAAATGGAATTCAATCCGGAGAAGTGTGAGATAATGCATTTGGGGAGGGCTAACGAGGCAAGGGAATACACATTAAAAGGTAGCATACTGAGAAGTGTCGATGAATAGAGGGACCTTGGAGTGCAGATCCCTGAAGCTAGCAGGACAGGTAGATAAGGTGGTTTTGAAGGCATACGGAACACAGGCCTTTTTATTAGCTGAGGCACAGAATAAATACTTGGAGTACTGGTCTCCAGATTACAAAAAGGATCGAGGTACAGGAGAAGGTGAAAAAAAGATTTACAAGGATGGTACCAGAACTGAGTGGTTATAAGAAAAGACTGGGACTCTTCAGAAAAGTGAAAGCTGAGGGGTGATCTAATCGAGGCCTTTAAAATTCTGAAGGGATTCGATAAGGTAGACAAAAAGATGTTTCTGTTTTTGGGGAGTCCAAAACTGGGAACGTAAATATAAGACTGGTACTAATAAATCCAATAGGGAATTCAGGAAAATCTTTACCCAAAGAGTGGTGAGAATGTGGAACTCGCTGCCACATGGAGTAGTTGAGGCTAATAACATAGATGCATTTAAGGGGATACTAGATAAGTACAGGAGGGAAAAAGGAATAGAGGGTATGATAATAGGGTTTGATGAAGTTGGGTGGGATGTGGCTCATGTGGAAGCATAGGTGCAGGAGCAGGCCCTTCGAGCCTGCACCACCATTCAATATGATCATGGCTGATCATGCAACTTCAGTACCCCATTCCTGCTTTCACTCCATACCACTTGATCCTTTTAGCTGTAAGGGCCACATCTAACTCCCTTTTGAATATATCTAACAAACTGGCCTCAACAAGGCTGTGGTAGAGAATTCCACAGGTTCACAATTCTCTGAGTGAAGAAGTTTCTCCTCATCTTGGTCCTAAATGGCTTACCCCTTATCCTTAGACTGTGACCCCTGGTTCTGGACTTTCCCAACATCGGGAACATTCTTCCTGCATCTAACCTGTCCAATCCCGTCAGAATTTTATATGTTTCCATGAGATTCCTTCTCATTCATCTAAATTCCAGTGAATATAAGCCTAGTCGATCCAGTCTTCATATGTCAGTCCTGCCATCCCGGGAATCAGTCTGATGAACCTTCGCTGCACTCCCTCAATAGCAAGAATGTCCTTCCTCAGATTAGGAGACCAAAACTACACAATTTTCAAGGTGTGGCCTCACCAAGGCCCTGTGCAACTGCAGTAAGACCTCCCTGCTCCTATACTCAAATCCTCTCGCTATGAAGGCCAACATGCTATTTGCTTTCTTTACTGCCTGCTGTACCTGCATGCCTACCTTCACTGACTGATGTACCATGACACCCAGGTCTTGTTGCACCTCCCCGTTTCCTAATCTGCCTTCCTGTTTTTGCCGCCAAAGTGGATAACCTCACATTTATCTACATTATACTGCAGCATAGACCAGTTGGTGAATGGCCTCATTCTGCGCTGTAAATTCTATGTAATTGAACAAACTTGCATTTAGATAGTGCCTTTAATGTAGTAAAAGGTCTAAGGTGCTTCAACATGAACGTTATCAAACAAAATTTGACATCGATCCACAGAAGGAGATATGAAGACAGATGATCAAAACCGTGGTCAACGAAGGAATCATAGAAATTTATAGCACAGAAGGAGGCTATTTTGGCCCATCGTGTCCGCGTTGGCCGACAAAAAGCTATCCAGCCTAATCCCCCTTTTCAGCTCTTTGTCTGTAGGTTATGTCACTCAAGTGCTTTTTAAATGCTGAGGGTTTCTGCCTCTACCACCCTTTCACGCAGTGAGCTCCAGACCCCCACCACCCTCTGGGTGAAAAAGTTTATCCTCAAATTTCCTCTAAACCTCCCCCCAATTACTTTAAATCTCTAACCCCTGGGTATTGACCCTCTGCTAAGGGGAATAGGTCCTTCCTATTCACTCTATCTAGGCCCCTCATAATTTTCTACATCTCAATAAAGTCTCCCCTCGTCCTCCTCTGTTCCAAAGAAAACAACCCTGGCTTTTTCAATCTTTCCTCATAGCTAAAATTCTCCAGTCCAGGAGATTGTAAGGAGCTTCTTAAAGGAGGAAAGAGAGGTTTATGGAACGACTTACATAGAAAATAGGTGCAGGAGTAGGCCATTCAATGAGTTCATGGCTTGCATAGACTTAGAGTCTAGGCAGCTGTTGACATGGCTGCCAATTGTGGAACGATTAAAATCGTGGATGCACAAGTGATCAGAATTGGAGAAACGTCGAGAACTTGGAGAATTGTAGGGCTGGAGGAGGTTAACAGATAGGGCAGGGTGAGGTCATGGAGTGATTTGAAAACAAGGATGAGAATTTTAAAATTGAGGCGTTAGAGAACCGGGAGCCAATGTAGGTCAGTGAGCAAGGGGGTGATGGGTGAAGGGGACTTGTTGCGAGTTAGGGTACAGGCAGCAGAGTTTTGGATGAGCTCAAGTTTATGGAAGGCAGGAGGCTAACTCGGAGAGTGTTGGAATTGTCAAGTTTAGAGGTAAACAAGACATGGATGAGGGTTTCACAAACAGATGAGTTGAGGTAGGGGTGGAGTCGGGTGATAGAGGTGGAAGTAGGCGGTCTTGGTGATGGAGGGTGTGTGTGGTTGGATGCTCATCATCACCAAGATTGCAAATGGCCGTGTTTCAACCTCAGGCTGTTGTCAGGGAGAAGGATAGAGTTGCTGGCAAGGGAACGGTGTTTGTGGCAGGGACCGAGGACAATGGCTTTCATCTTCCCAATATTTAGTTGGAGGAAAATTTTGCTCATCCATTACTGGATGTAGGACAAGAAGCGCGATACATCAAAGGCAGTGGAAGGGCCGAGAGAAGTGGTAGTGAGATAGAGCTGGGTGTTAGCGTGCACGTGGAACCTGACGTGTTGATGTAGCCAAGGGGCCAGCAAATAGATGAGAAATAGGAGGGCCTCCAAAAAAATATTGGGAAGATCAAAACCATTGCCTTCGGTCCTCGCTACAAACGACATCTGTCTGAGGCTGAACCAGACTGTTTGCAACTGCAGCATTCTTTTTGGCCCCGTGCTGAGAATCTGGCCCCTTGTCCACTCCATCACCAAGGCTGCTTACTTCCACCTCTGTAACATCACCTGTCTTCAGCTGCATCAACCCATCTGCTGCAAAGGCCCTTATCCATGTCTTTATTGACTCTACACGAGACACTTCCAATGTTCTCCTGGCCTGCCTCCCACCTACTCTGTAAACTTGAGCTCATCCAAAACTCTGCTGTCTGTATCCCAACACGTACCATGTCCCACTCACCCATTGCTCGCTAACCTGCATTGGCTTCCGGTCCGACAACACCTCAAATTTAAAATTCTCATCCTTGTGTTTAAGTCCCATCCTGTCCTCGTCCCTCCCTATCTCTGTAACCTCCCCCAGACTTACATCACTCCAAAATCTCTGCACTCCTCCAATCCTGGCCTCTTACACATCCTTGATGGCTGTGCTATCAGCTACCTCGGGCCCTATATCTGGAATTTTCTTCCTAAACCTCTTCGTCACTCTACCCCTCTCTCTTACTTTAAGACTCTCCTTAATATCGCCAAACTTTTGATCACTTGTCCTAATATCTCCTTATGTGGCTCGGTGTCAAATTCTGTCTGATAAAGCTCCCGTGCAGCACTGTATGACATTTTACTACGTTAAAAGTGTAATATAAATGCAAGTTGTGTAGCAAACTTCCTGATGTGCTTTGCAAAGAGAAGAAGCAAACACTGACTTCAGAGGAGGTTTAGGAGAGGTAACTTAAAGCTAGTTCAGAAATATTTCAAGGTGTGAGGGAAATAGGAGTTTGGGGGAGTTCTATGCGCCAGGGTGTCTCTATCATCAAAGGTGGAAGGAGGTAGGTGGGTCAGAGGACTGGAGGATAATGAAGATGTCATGGTGGAAAAGGTGGCAGAGCTTGGTGTGACTAGACCAATGAGAGCGTTGCAGATATTGGGGGTTGGAAGGCAGTGTAGATCAGCACAGAAGGGCAAGTGAGGAAGGCTGCAAGCAGTGTAGCTTGGACAATTTGAAGTTGATTGAGGGCAGTTTAAGTCTCAAGGTAACGAGGATGTGGCTAAGAATTTCAGTGACGGCGGAGCCCAAGATAGGGCAGAGGCAAGCAATGCTTTGGAGGTGGATGTAAGTGCGTGGTTGGGTATGGAGTTTGAAGTTCAGCTCTTGGTTGATCAGAATGCCCACAGACTGGCTCAGCTGGAGTGACTCGCCAGGGAGAAGGACAGGGCTGATTTTTGGGGGGATAAAAGAATGGCTTTTTTCTTTCTGATCAATTGGAGGACATTCTGGCTCATCTGTGATTTAGACAGACAGTCTGTCAGCATAGAGATGGTTGAGGGAAGTGGAGAGGAAAAGCTAGGTGCCATACATGTGGAATCTCACTGTTGGATTGGGGTTGCAGAGGTGAAGGTGCGGGTGGGAGGAGGTCAGTTGCTGGAGATGCATTAGCTTATTTGGACAAATAGTATAGCATAGTTCTGATGAAGGGTCGTCGACCCGAAATGTTAACACTGTTTCTATTTCCACAGATGCTGCCTGACCTGCTGAGATTTCCAGCATTTTCTGTTTTTATTTCAGATTCCAACATCCGCAGTATTTTGCTTTTGTATTCGAGCTTATTTGGACTGGTAGGAATCAGGCAAGGGCAGTTCCACTGATTTCAGATGTTACTGCTTCTCCAATCTAGGAGCACATGTGAATAATGGACTCTGGACAATATCCACGTTTGCATTTAATAGGAATAGAAACGCCAAAATTGTCTAAATATCTCTTAGGCGATGGTAGTTCCACCACAAAATGTGATAGATTTTGTATTATAGTCTAATTGTTATCATTTATTTCTCTCATTTATAGTTGTCATTGTTTTCTATTTCAAGTAAGCCCTGAAATTCTGTAACAGTTTCAAGAAGTTTTTTCAATAAAACAAAGCATTTCTTAACTGCTGACAATATGATGGATGGAATAGATATTTTGCAGTTGTTACTACTGATTTTTTGGTCTGGAGAGTGACACAGTTGCAGACTCCCAAAAACTCCCAATTGGTTTTTGAGTACTCTGATCTACTTGGAATTTACAGCTCAGATACTTGGCATTTGAACCAACTGGGTCTATGCTAATGTATATGCTCCACACTAATCTCCTCCCACCCTACTTCATCTCACTCTATCACCATATTCTTCTGGTGTATACTTTCTCCCTCATGTATTTACCTAGCTTCTGCTTAAATGCATCTATGCTATTTGCCTCAACTATTCTTTGGGTAAAGAAGTTTATCGTGAATTCCTTATTGGATTTATTAGTGACTATCTTATATTTTTGATCTCTAGTTTTTGACTCCCCTGCAAACGTAAACATCTCTCTGTTGACCCTATTGAACCCCTTCATAATTTTTAAGACGTATTAGGACACCTCTAGATCCCGACCCTATTTAAACTTTTATTTTCCAATGAATATGTGGCCTTTTTATTTGTCCTACCAAAATGTACCACTTCACACGTAGCTATATTGAAATTCATTTGCCATTTACACACCTATTCAAGTTTATTAATATCTTACTGTATTTTGCAGTCTTCCTCGGTATTAACTCTTTTCTCCCCCCCCCCCCACCAATTTGGTGTCACAGCAAATTTTGAAATTGTTCTTCCGATTCCAGAGTCCAAACAGTATATGTAAATGCTAAACAACAGTGGTCCCAGCACCGATCCCTGTGGAACACAATTTCCCATCTTCCAGCAGTCTGAGTAAATACCTTTAACCTCTACTCTCTGGTTTGTAGTCAGCTTGTTATCCATTCTGCGACTTGTTCAGTACTGCATACAAATTCCATCTGTAGTAATATTTCTGTCATCTTGTGTCCCTTCTGTCAAGCTACTGATGTCCTCGCTGTTTTTGTTTTCGCTAGTTTAGCTGTTTCGTCAGGTTCCCCAGTCACCTGCTGAAGTTCAAAGTTCCTTTTTCTGTGGCCTCCTCTTGAGGCTTTTTCTCTGGTCTTTGCATCTCAACTGGGTGTTGGGTTTGAATCTGATTTGGTTCTGCTAATCTTGTTTGTTGAATTACTTCTAATTACCATTTGGCATTCCCTGGCTGATTAATATTGCTGACTTCACTGGTATTTTGTTTACCATTGACCAGCTCAATGCAGGCTCTGCAGCAAGCACCAGGGTGGATGCTGCTGTCTCTCCTGGTGTTTACAGTGTGCAGATGAGACAGGAGAAATCTGAGGAAGCCAGCAGAATGGGGGTGGGGAACTGTCGCCTCATGCTCGCAAGACTTTTAGCAATACTGTTTATCTGGGAGGAATGAGAGGATCTGCTGTCTCCTCATGCTCACAGACTGGGGTGGCCTGGTTGGCAGGAGGTAGGCTGATGGGCTGGGAACGGGAATCCCATCATCAAGTGTGGAGCGACCGAGAGTGGAGCAGAGGCAAGGAGGCCAACTGTACTGGTTTAACCTCTCCAGCCCATGAGCCCTGTGCGTTCCCTCAGATTGTTTAGCTATGGTTACAGTGTGCCTCCAGCTCTTGGATTGGCTACACCCACGTACACTGATTCTCTTCAACTCGCTGTCATTCTCCTTGCCTTCTGCTGAAAATACAGTATCAGTCAAGTAATCATCAGTTGGGTTGCAAGAAAATGCATTGACTTGATGTACACTAACATCAGACAGCACAGAATTATTTTGTGGTGTTGCTTGTAAGTCGGAGGATTATTTTATTATAATGTGCCATGTAATATGCCACTGATTTACGGTGGCTATGTAAGTCAAATTTTGTTAAATTAAAAGGTGAGGGGGAAAGTGTTATGGCAGCAAGTATGACAATGGGAGTGGGGGTTAAAATCAAGTCATCATTTAGGTGTGTTTTCACAAGACTATACATATGCATCATTTCAGCTAGTTGGTGATCTGGCCCAGTGTAGTCATTTTGAAAGGTAGGTGTGATGAAGATACAACATGTAATAAGTGTGTAGAGTATAAAGTTCATTGTGATCTGAAAATCATCCATGTGATTGCTCTTTGATTAGTTCATTCCCACTAGCTGCATGGTTGCCTGGGACAAAGCTCTATGCTCCTAGCTTTTTTTGGATTGAAGGAGAGGCAAGACCATTCTATGTGTCAGACCCGTGAATTGGACTCCAGGTCTCCATGGGTGTGAGGGGAAAGAAGAGAGAGAAGAAATATTTTGTTGGGTGTACATCAAACTTGTATGTAATGCTCATTTCCTGTAACGCTTCTCCATCACACTTAGATTACTATTTTAACAGAACAAAGTCAGTCACCTGGCCAATGGATTACATTATACATGTGTTCTACATTGCATAACCTGTTTATTCCAAAACAATCCTGACTTATCATGAGTACGTCACAGGAAGTTCATGGGCGAATTACAAAAACCGAGATTGTGTGTGTATGTTAGCCAGCGCTGTACAGAACGTAGAATCGTGCAAAAGAGAGGCGAGCGAGTAACTTGGATACATAGATAGTGAGAGCCATAGAGCGAAAAGGAGACTGATCTTGCCATGGGAGATAAAGAATTAGAGACTGGGAGATAAACAAACAAAAGTATTTTAAATTTTATTCAAGTTCTGACATGGGAGATCATTTTAACATTAAAAAAAAATTGATCCACAGTTAAGTTAACTTGGCCATTAAAAAAGCAAACCAAGCACTAGGGTTTATTTCTAAAGGGGTAGAATTGAAAAGTAGTGAAGTTACGCTAAACATGTATCAAAGCTTGGTTAGACCACATTTGGAATATTGTGTGAAATTCTGATCAAATTATAAAAAGGATATAGAGGGATTGGAGAGGGTGAAGAGAAGATTTACAAGGATGATACCAGAAATGTGAGGCCACACCCATCAGGAAATGATGAGCAGGCAGGGTCTCTCTCTTGAGAAGAGAAGGAACCTCTTTACCCAGAGAGTGGTGAGAATGTGGAACTCGCTACCGCAGGGAGTGGTTAAAGCAAATAGTATAGATGTATTTAAGGGGTTGTTAGATAAGCATATGAGGGAGATGGGAACAGAGGGTATGCTGATAGGGTTAGATGAGGAAAGACTGGAGAAGGCTCGAGTGGAGCATAAGTGCCAGCATGGACTGGTTGGGCCGAATGGCCTGTTTCTGTGCCGTGTATCCTATGTAACGACAATAATTTCATAAGGTTTCCTTTCAGATTTTCATTTGTATTTCATTTTTAAGACTAAATGCATATCAAAGCTCACTTTCTTTGGCTTTTGTCTCATTTTCAGTCTACATCTCGCTAGTGCACGATTCCTTTCATTGAGCAAGTGAAACGGAGCCATTATCTCAAAATGTGGCATTTTTAGATTAACCAAACGGACTTTGTGAGCTGCCAGATAACTAAAGGTGACTAAACCCTTCAACTAGGCTGGAGTTTAATATTTTGATATTTCAAAAAACTGTGTCAATATTTGATGTCTCCAAGATAAGAGGAGACTAATTGATGTCCTGTTACTGACCGTTCCATTTTTAATCGGGGCGGAGGAGCGGTGACAGATTGGGGGCCAGGTCGGCGTGGGCCCAGGGTCAGCACGGGCCAGCCCACACTGCGATCTATGGATAGAGGAGCATTTGCGCGCACTAGGTCCGTGCAGCAGAGCTTGGTCTCCGGTCATCTTGGTTAACCCTTGCCACTGGACCAAGACCTAGCTCTGTCAAGCCCGTGTGGTGCTGGTGTGCAACGGCCACCACACGTTAAAAGAATCCATGCACCCTTCAATATGTAGTTCGGAAACCTAGAATGTCAGATCCCTCAATGAAACACCCATGAACTCATCCCTTTTGATGTGGATCGGGTCATCCTCGATATGAGGGACTGCCTAATACTATCAAGGTTGTCAGTTCCAGCTCGCGAGATGGCTCAGTGAGCGAGTGCATCACCCCAAAGTTTTTCTTTGCCTTCACTGTCCCTCTCATTAGCATTATTTAATCTGTATCCATTTCACCTCCCCGCCCTGCCACCCCCATCCAAATTGTACAAATGCCCAGGAGCTACCTTAAGTAAAAGTGTAGCTTCAGGTTGTCTTACCAAGGTGACTGACTGACTGCTGGAGGATCCCCAAGCTAATTGGCATTGGAACTAATAAGTGGTTGACAAGACTGACCCAAACACCTCTATATGAAGTGTCAAGAGTCTTATAGTCCAGAGTCGGCCAGCGCCAGTTATTTTGAGTCCTGCGATCGAAATACTTCTTCCTTGGAACAGTCTTGAAGTAATCTTTTTTTTGCAATTTAGGTGCTGCTTATATGCTATAAATGGCTGTGGGACCAGAATTTGCAAAATTGTGCTTATTCAACTATCCTGTAAAGCAGAAGAGTAAATGGATTAATTTTGCTTGTGGGTAAATGTCAAATTTATCAGTTAATGCATCTGAATATTTCCATATTTTTATATAATTGCAAGTGACTGTGGTACCTCAGATATCCAGCAGCAGAATTGTATTCCACCACACTCTAATCTCATCACCTGGCATATCCCTCACCATCATTAGCATCAAGCCAGGGGGCCAACCCTGGTTTAATGAGAAGTGCAGAAGAGCATGCCAGGAGCAGCGTCCCTGAAAATGAGGTGCCAACCTGCTGAAGCTACAACACAGGACTACATGCATGCTAAACAGCAGAAGCAGCATGCTATAGACAGAGCTAAGCGATCACACAACCAACGGATCAGATCAAAGCTCTGGATGGGAAAAGACTGCAATCATGAATAGTGATTGACAATTAAACCACTAACGGGAGAAGGTAGTTCCATGAACCCCATACCTCAATCGTGGTGAAGCCCAGCACATGAGTGCAAAAGGCAAGGCTGATGTGTTTGCAACCACCTTCAACCAGAAGTGCCGAGTAGATGATCCATCGCTGCCAATTCCTGAGATTCCCAACATCACAGAAATCAGTCTTCAGCCATTTCGACTCACTCCACGTGGTATCAAGAAACAGCTGAGTGCACTGGATACAGCAAATGCTATGGGCCTTGACAGCATTCGGGCTGCCATGTTGAACTAGCCGTGTCTCTAGCCAAGCTGTTCCAGTGCAGCTACAAAACTGGCATCTACCCATCAAAGTGGAAAATTACCCAGGCATGTTCTGTCCACAAAAAGCAGGACAAATCCAATCCAGCCAATTACCACCCCATCAAAGCGATGGAAGGTGTCGTCGACATTCCTATCAAGCGGCACTTGCCCACCAATAACCTGGTCACCGATGCTCAGGTGGGTTCTGCCAGGACCACTCCGCTTTAGCCTTCATTACAGCCTTGGTCCAAACATGGACAAACGGTGAGGTGAGAGTGACTGCCCTTGACATCAAGGCAGCATTTGACCAACTGTGGCATCAAGGAGCCCTAGTAAAATTGAAGGCAATGGGAATTGGAAGGAAAACTCTCCACTGGCTTGAGTCACACCTAGCACAAAGGAAGATGGTTGTGGTGGTTGGAGGTCAATCATTACAGCCCCAGGACATCGCTGCAGGAATTCCTCTGGGTAGTGCCCTAGGCCCAACCACCTTCAGCTGCTTCATCAATGAACTTTCATCCATAAGGTCAGATACGGAATTGTTCGCTGATCATTGCACAGTGTTCAGTTCCATTCGCAATTCTTCAGATAATGCAGCAAGACCTGGACAATATTAAGGCTTGGGCTGATAAGTGACAAGTAACATTCGCACTGCACAAGTGCCAGGCAATGACGATCTCCAACAACCGCTGCCCCATAACATTCAACGGCATTACCATCGCCAAATCCCCCACCAATCAACATTCTGGGGCTCACCATTGACCAGAACTTAATTGGACCAGCCACACACATACTGTGGCTACAAGAGCAGGTCAGAGGCTGGGTATTCTGTGGCGAGTGTCTCACCTCCTGACTCTCCAAAGCCTTTCCCTCATCTGCAAGGCACACGCCAGGAGTGTGATCGAATACTCTCCACTTGCCTGGATGAGTGCAGCTCCAACACTCAAGAAGCTCAGCACCATTCAGACAAGGCAGCCCGCTTGGTTGGCACTTCATTCACCACCTTAAACATTCACTCCCTCCACCACCGGCGTACCATGGCTGCAGTGTGTACCATCTACAAGATGCACTGCAACAACTCACCAAAGCTTCTTTGACAGCACCTCCTAAAACCGCGACCTCTACCGCCCAGAAGTGCAAGGGCAGCGCATAGAAACACCACCACCTGCAAGTTCCCCTCCAAGTCATTGTCGCTGGGTCAAAATCCTGGAATTCACTCCCGACCAGCACTGTTGGAGTACCTTCACCTCACAGATGGCAGCGTTTCAAGAAGGTGGCTCACCACCACCTTGTTGAGGGCAATTAGGGTGGGCAATAAATGCTGGCCTTGCCTGTGATGCCCACATTCTGTGAATTAATTAAAACGAAAGGTACCGTGTTCTGGAAGGACATGTGCAACTTTCAATAGATGCTAAGTCTGCATATGTAACATACACACCCCTTTTGAGTGAAGAAACTCCAACTCATCTCCGTTCTAAATGGCTGACCCCTTGTACTGAGACTATTTTTAAATAGGCATATGTGGGAAATTCCAGCAAGTTACTTAAAACATAACAGCCACACAAGAGTGTGAAAGTATTGCAGTTCATCGAATGTCCTTGTGTAGTTTTACTATATGTTCAAAGGCTTTGTTGTATATTTGGACTTTTTTGTTTATTTGTTACTGGTGATGAAACCTAGGTCTAGACTCTCCAGCCAGGGAAACTGCCTCTTAACATCTGCCGTGTCAAACCCTCTGAAAATCTTATATGTTTGAATGAGATCACCCCTCATTCTTCTAAACTGCAGAGAATATCGACACATTCTACTCCATCTCTCCTCATTGGACAATCTTCTCATCCCAGGCATCAAGCTAGTGAACCTTTGTTGCACCCCCTTTAAGGCAAGTATATCCTTCCTTGGGTATGGTGACCAAAACTACACACTACTCCAGGTGTGGTCTCGCCAAAGCCCTGTATAATTGCAGCAAGACTTCCTTACTCTTGTACGCCTTGCAATAAAGGCCAACATACCATTTGCCTTCCTAATTGTCTGCTGTCCCTACATGTGAAACATAGAAACATAGAAAATAGGTGTAGGAGTCGGCCCTTCGAGCCTGCACCACCATTCAATAAGATCATGGCTGATCATTCACCTCAGTACCCCTTTCCTGCTTTCTCTCCATACCCCTTGATCTCTTTAACCATAAGGGCCATATCTAACTCCCTCTTGAATATATCCAATGAACTGGCATCAACAACTCTATGCGGTAGGGAATTCCACAGGTTAACAACTCTGAGTGAAGAAGTTTCTCCTCATCTCGGTCCTAAATGGCTTGCCCCTTATCCTTAGACTGTGTCCCCTGGCTTTGGAACATCGGGAACATTTTTCCTGCATCTAACCTGTCCAGTCCTGTCAGAATTTTATGTTTCTATGAGATCCCCTCTCATCCTTCTGAACTTCAGTGAATACAGGCCCAGTCGATCCAGTTTCTCCTCATATGTCAGTCCTGCCATCCCAGGAATCAGCCTGGTTAACCCTTGTTGCACTCCCTCAATAGCAAGAACATCCTTCCTCAGATTAGGAGACCAAAACTGAACATAATATTCCAGGTGAGGCATCACCAAGGCCCTGCACAACTGCATTAAGACCTCCCTGCTCCTATACTCAAATCCCCTAGCTATGAAGACCAACATGCCATTTGCCGCCTTCACCGCCTGCTGTACCTGCATGGCAACTTTCAATGACTGATTTACCATGACACCTAGGTCTCGTTGCATCTCCCCTTTTGCTAATCTGCCGCCATTCAGATAATCTGCCTTCGTGTTTTTGCCACCAAAGTGGATAACCTCACATTTATCCACATTATACTGTATCTGCCATGCATTTGCCCACTCACTTAACCTGTCCAAGTCACCCTGCAGCCTGTAGCATCCTCCTCACAGCTCACACCGCCACCCAGTGTAGTGTCATCTGCAAACTTGGAGATATTACACTCAATTCCTTCATCTAAATCATTGATGTATTTTGTAAATAGCTGGGGTCCCAGCACTGAGCCCTGCAGCACCCCATGAGTCACTGCCTGCCATTCTGAAAAGGACCCGTTTATCCCAACTCTGCTTCCTGTCTGCCAGCCAGTTATCTATCCACGTCAATACATTACCCCCAATACCATGTGCTTTAATTTTGCACACCAATCTCTTGTGTGGGACCTTGTCAAAAGCCTTTTGAAAGTATAAATACACCACATCCACTGGTTCTCCCCTGTCCACTCTACTAGTTACATCCTCAAAAAATTCTAGAAGATTTGTCGAGCATGATTTCCCTTTCATAAATCTATGCTGACTAGGACAGATCCTGTCGCTGCTTCTAAATGCGCTGCTATTTCATCTTTAATAATTGATTCTAACATTTTCCCCACTACGAATGTCAGGCTAACCGGTCGAAAATTCTCCATTTTCTCTCTCCCTCCTTTCTTAAAAAGTGGTGTTACATTAGTTACCCTCCAGTCCATAGGAACTGATCCAGAGTCGATAGACTGCTGGAAAATGATCACCAATGCATCCACTATTTCTAGGATCACTTCCTTAAGTACTCTGGGATGCAGACTACCGGGCCCTGGGTATTTTCGGCCTTCAAACCCATCAATTTCCCTAACACAATTTCCCACCTAATAAGGATTTCCTTCAGTTCTTCCTTCTCACTAGACCCTCTGTCCTCTAGTATTTCCGGAAGGTTATTTGTGTCTTCCTTCATGAAGACAGAGCCCCAAAGTATTTATTCAATTGGTCTGCCATTTCCCTGTTCCCCATTATAAATTCACCTGATTCTGACTGCAAGGGACCTACGTTTGTCTTCACTAATCTTTTTCTGTGTGTTTCGTAAACAAGGATACCCAAATCCCTCGGGACACTAACATTTAATAGTTTCTCACCATTTAAAAAATATTCTGTTTCACTGTTCCTCCTACCAAAGTGAATAACCTCACATTTCCCCACATCATACTACATCTGGACAGGCACATGTGCCTTGGTTTGACGTCTCACATTTGAAAGATGGAAGCTCTGGTAGTCAGTGTCTTCCCTTAGATGCTGGAAAAAATACAGTGATAGTTTTAAATAAAAGTTTGAGGGCTGAAAAGGATGGTGTTTGATGCACATGTAAATCTGAGGTACCCTAGCAGTTTGAGAAATTGCTGTTTCCTGTTTAGGAAATTTACAGCTGATGCTTTTTTAAAGAAAGCAAGATGTATTTATATAGCGCCTCTCTTGACCTCAGGACATCTGAAAGCATTTTACAGCCAAGTGTAGTCACGGTTGTAATGTAGGAAATGCGGTAGCCAATATGTGCTCATCCAAATTCCACAAACAACAATGAGACAAATTATTTGTTTGTCAAATTGGTCGAGGGATATATGTTGACCAGGACACCACAAGAACAAACGTGTTCTTCAAATAGTGCCATCAGAACCATTGCATCTAACTGAGAGCAGCTGAGGCCTCGGTTTAATGTTTTGATCTGCAAGATGACTTTTTTGACAAGGCAACACTCACTCAGTACTGCACTGAAATATCAGCCTAGATTATGTGCTCAAGTCTCTGCAGTGGGAATTGAACCCACAATCTTCTGACTCCGGCATGGGTGATATAATTGAACCAAGACACTTTTAACTAGGCACACGTGGGAAATTCCAGCAATTTCGTTGAAACATAACAGCTGCATAAGAGTGTGAAAGTGTTGCAGTCCACCGAATGTCCTCGTGTAGTTGTGCTGTGTATGTTCAAAGGCTTTGCTGCATACTTGGACCTTGTTCTGTTTACTTGTTATTCGTGATGAAACCCGTCCGTTTCAGGCATCACCTGTTAGCATGCCAAGGCCATTAATCCAATAGGTCTGTGTGTGTCCACACAACAGTTCACGTTCCTGCATTTTGGGATTAATGCAAATACCTACCGGATTAAAAAAAGCTAGAAATGTTTGCTTCAGTAACACTGCTTTTATAAAAAGAAGCAAACTAATGGAAAATACTAAAAATAGCATGTTGTAAGTGTTTTCTGCATGCCACAAGACGGAAACACTGCACAGTTCAATGGTACTTGTTCAAAGGCAGTGGATTATGTTCCATATGGATCTATCTTTTTTTCGACTCAACTAGTTGGGACTTTTCAGCACCTGAAATTTGAATTGGGCAGAGTGGGTGCAAAAGGCAAGTTTTTAGGCCAGTTCAGATGGTATAGGGAGCAGTCTGGAAGCAGTGGTGTAGGGAGCAATGTATGAGCAGTGGTGTAGGGAGCAATGTATGAGCAGTGGTATAGGGAGCAATGTATGAGCAGTGGTATAGGGAGCAATGTATGAGCAGTGGTGTAGGGAGCAATGTATGAGCAGTGGTATAGGAAGCAATGTATGAGCAGTGGTGTAGGGAGCAATGTATGAGCAGTGGTATAGGGAGCAATGTATGAGCAGTGGTATAGGGAGCAATGTATGAGCAGTGGTATAGGGAGCAATGTCTGAGCAGTGGTATCGGGAGCAATGTCTGAGCAGTGGTATAGGGAGCAATGTCTGAGCAGTGTATGAGCAGTGGTATCGGGAGCAGTGTATGAGCAGTGGTATCGGGAGCAATGTCTGAGCAGTGGTATCGGGAGCAATGTCTGAGCAGTGGTATAGGGAGCAATGTCTGAGCAGTGGTATAGGGAGCAATGTCTGAGCAGTGGTATCGGGAGCAGTGTATGAGCAATGATATAGGGAGCAGTGTTGCAAACGAGCCCAGTACTGCCAGCTGGAGAGGGAACAGCCAGCACTGGCAGGGCGAGGGGGGAACACTCAACATGATTTCAACAGTCTGGCCAATAAAACTGGAATTCAACTGTAAAACACCATATTTGGTAACAGTTAAAAGTTAAGTGAATACCAAAAGCAAACCCTAACATCATGCAGTTCCCATTTCTGTTTCCAGTATGTACGAGAGAAAGTTTATTTGAGCATAGTTACAATGTTGCATTAAATAAATCTCTCGAGTTGTATGCATAAAGAGTTAAAGATGCCAGTATCAGTTTGAAGTTAATGAAAAGCTACCACAGCACAGCGAGGATTAAGTACTGCTGTGTAGGTACATAAAATGCTTTCGCCTGGAAGTGACTTGTGGGCCTGCAAAAGGTTGCACTGGGCTAGGAGGCCAGCACAAGAGGCAGTGTCTTGAGTGGTTTCAGCTCTTGATTTGTTGGATTTCGTGCGTATGGGTAAAAGACCCAGATTTGCAGGATACGTTGCATTAGATGTAGTGCTGTGACCAAGAAATCTGCCAAGGGATATAGACAGGCTAAGTGAGTGGGCAAAAATTTGGCATATGGAGTATAATGTGGGAAAATGTGAGGTTATCCACTTTGGCAGAAAAAATAGAAAAGCAAATTATAATTTAAATGGAGAAAAATTGAGGGTCCTTGTGCATGAAACACAAAAAGTCAGTATGCAAGTACAGCAAGGAATCAGGAAATGGAATGTTGACCTTTATTGCAAGGGGGATGGAGTATAAAAGCAGCTAAGTCCTGCTACAACTGTACAGGGTATTGGTGAGGTCACACCTAGAGTACTGCGTATAGTTTTGGTCTCCGTATTTAAGGAAGGATATACTTGCATAGGAGGCAGTTCAGAGAAGGTTCACTAGATTGATTCTGGAGATGAGGGTGTTGACTTATGAAAATAGGTTGGGCCTATACTTAGAAGGATGAGAGATGATCTTATCAAAACATATGATACTGAGGGGGCTCGACAAGGTGGATGCAGAGAGGATATTTCCACTCATAGGGGAAACTAAAACTAGGGGACATAGTCTCAGAAGGGGCCGCCCATTTAAAACTGAGATGAGAAATTTCTTCAGAGGGTTGTAAATCTATTGAATTCTCTGCCCCAGAGAGCTCTGGAGGCTGGGTCATTGGATATATTTAAGGCGGAGATAGACAGATTTATGAGCGATAAGGGAATAAAGGGTTATGGGGAACGGGCAGGGAAGTGGAGCTGAGTCCATGATCAGATCAGCCATGATCTTATTAAATGGCGGAGCAGGCTCGAGGGGCCAAATTGTCGCCTCCTGCTCCTATTTCTTATGTTCTTATGACCATGAGTGCTTTTTAGTGTTTCATAGTATCATTGTACCTACTCTCATGGCTGTGTTTCTGGCTTTTGGCTGCTATGTAATTTGTGCTTATGAATTTAAAAACAGAAAATGCTGGAAACACTCAGCAGGTCAGGCAGCATCTGTGGAGAGAAACCGAGTTAACGTTTCAGGTCGATGACCTTTTGTCAGAACTGAAAACGGTTAGAGATGTAACGGATTTTAAACAAGTACAGAGGGAAAGGGGAGAGGAGTAAAGAACAAAAGGGGACGGTCTGTGATGGGGTGGAAGGCAGGAGAGATTAAATAATAGAAGGGTTGATGGTACGAGGTAAAGGGGATGGTAATGGGACAAGTAAATAAATAAAGATGGGTCAAGATAAATGGCTGTAAATGTGCAAAACAATAGTGATCTGTTTCTGTGGAAGAAACAGTTTTTATTTTTACCAGTTGATTTCCCATGGCATTGCACATGGTTTAAGACTGTGTAGTCTTCAGGTGAAGTGGGGTTAGATGGGGGAGGGGGGGGGATAATTGGACCAGGGAACGCAGATGTAAGTTCAGTCCCATTTTAACTTCATACATTCTCTTTGTGTTTTTATTTCTATTATAAATCTCCATGTCGCAGCTTGACTGGCAGGAATAGCTGTTACATAATGACAACTTTACTCTGACAATTTATATTATAAATGGAGACATAGGAATTTATAATCAGAATAGGTGACAGGAAATGTGCACAGATCTAAGATTTTTAACAGTAGATATACCGTGGTGTTCCAGATCCTGTGTGCAAGACGCTGACTTGTGCTGGAGCGTGGTTCAGTGGATGCTGTCGGTGTTTGAACCTACACAGCATGTTGCGGGGGATTATTTGAGGAGGATGTTGCAACTAATCCTGAACATTTATGCAATTCACTCTGTAGCAGGAGACCTTGGGGTGGTGGCTTCAGCAAGTTGTGGTGCCCCACCATTGCCATAGCTGAGATCAACTAACTGAGAGAATGGGGATCAAACACAGGTCTGCTTGGTCTGCAGGAGTCGATTCACATTCGGTAGTTTCCTTAATAGCTGAGCTTTCGGGAGTCTGAAAAGTTGTTTGAATAAAGTTCTAATTCAGGAAATTACATGATTCTCCCACACAACATGAAATACTACATTCCTTAAAGAATAAAGCCAGAATTATCGGTAGGAAGTTGTATTCACATTTTCGATTCAGTGAGTTGTAGCACATTTATTTTTGATTTCCTGTTTCCTTTCATCCTAGTGGGTTCAATTGCAGCTCCAGCTGATAGCAGGTTTAATGTTTAAGTTCTTAATGGTTTGAGCTTTTTAAATGCAGTACTCCAACCAATAGGCCTGCCATTGTCCTCGAATTAAGCTATAACTCGAATGATTGCTTCAGCTGGCAGAGATAGCAGAGGATCATTCCACCAGCTTAGACTGATTTGAATCTAGGATGCAGAGGTGAAATGCTCACCAATTTTCCCATCTGAGATGGAAGATAGTCATCCCACAAGTCAGCACCAGGCTTTTTTCCTTGGGTGTTGGGCTGCTCTGACTCTATCCTTTTGGATAGTTTATCCATTCTGTGAACTTTAACTTTTCTCTACTGCTATCATTAGCTTTGTTGTATGTCTTTTTAAAAAATACAAGTAAACTACTTCGACAGTTACCTCACCCACTACCTGAGCAACCCTCAATAGAATTCCCATAAGACATGATTTATTACTACTTAAACCAGTGTTCTTCTAAGGTTGGCAGCGCGCTACAGAATTCCCTCGAGCATTATCCCACTCAGGATTTAAGATTAATTGGCCTGTAATTACAAGGTTTGCAGCTCACTTTTTGGATATTGAATGACAGTTGTCATCCCAGAATCATAGAATGGTTACAGCACAGAAGGAGGCCATTCAGCCCGTCGAGCCCGTGCCGGCTCTTGGCAAGAGCACTTCAGCTAGTCCCACTCCCAAGCCCTTTCCCCGTAACCCTCCAATTCCCTTCTAAAAGCCACGATTGAATCTGCTTCCACCACCCTTTCAGGCAGTGCATTCCAGATTCTAACTACACGCTGCATAAAATAGTTTCTCATGTCGCCTTTGGATCGCTACCAATCACCTTAACTCCTATGTCCTCTAGTTCTAGACCCTCCAATGGGAACAGTTACTCTCTATGTACTCTCTCTAGACACCTCATGATTTGTCTCAACCTTCTCTGCTCCAAGGAGAACAACCCCAACTTCTCCAGTCTATCCATGTAACTGAAGTCCCTCATCCCTGGAGCCATTCTTGTAAATCTTTTCTGCACCCTCTCTAAGGCGTTCATATCCTTTCTAAAGTGCGGTGCCCAGAATTGGACACAGTACTCCAGGATCCCGTATGCTTTTTAAACCGCTTTCTCAACTTGCCTTGCCTTCAACGATTTGTGTACATATACCCCAGGACGTGCTCTCATTGCACCCCCTTTAGAATTGTACCCTTTAGTTTATATTGGATCTCCTCGTTCTTCGTCATTTTGCACTTTTCTGTGTTAAATTTCATCTGATATGTGTCTGCCCATTCCACCAGCCTGTCTATGTCCTCTTAGAAACAAAGAAAATAGGAGCAGTAGTCGGCCATTTGGCCCTTCGAGTCTGCACCGCCATTCAATATGATCATAGCTGATCCTCTATCTCAACACCATATTCCTGCTTTTTCCCCATACCCCTTGATGCCTTTTGTTTCTAGAAATCTATCTCCCTCTTAAATATATTCAGTGACTTGCCCTCCACAGCCTTCTGTGGTAGAGAATTCCACAGGTTCACCACTCTCTGAGTGAAAACATTTCTCCTTATATCGGTCCTAAATTTCCTACCCCGTATCCTGAGACTGTGACCCCTTGTTCTAGACATCCCAGCCCAGGGGGAACATCCTCCCCGCATCCAGTCTGTCCAACCCAGTCAAATTTTATACGTTTCAATGAGATCCCTTCTCATTCTTCTAACTCTAGTGAACACAGGCCTAGTCAATCCAATCTCTCCTCATACGACAGTCCTGCCATCCCAGGAATCAGTCTGGTGAACCTTCGCTGCACTGCCTCTATGGCAAGTATGTCCTTTCTTAAGTAAGGAGACTAAAATTGCACACAATACTCCAGGTGCGGTCTCACCAATGCCCTGTATAACTGTAGTAAGACATCCTTGCTCCTGTACTCACATCCTCTTGCAATGAAGGCCAACATATAATTTGCCGCCTTAACTGCTTGCTGCGCCTGCATGTTTGCTTTCAATGACTGGTGTACAAGGACACCCAGGTCCCTCTACATCGACACTTCTCAAGCCATCACTATTTAAATAATACTTTGTCCTTATATTTTTCCTACCAAAGTGGATAACTTCACATTTATCCACGTTATACGGCATCTGCCACGTGTTTGCCCACTCATCCAAATCGCCTTGCAGCATCTTTGCATCCTCCTCACAATCCCACCTAGTTTTGTGTCGTCAGCAAACTTGGAAATATTACATTTGATTCCCTCATTCAAATCATATATATTGTGAATAGCTGGGGCCCAAGCACTGATCCCTGTGGTACACCACTAATCACTGCCCGCCACCCCGGAAAAGACTTGTTTATTCCTACTGTTTCCTGTCAGTTAACCAATTTTCAATCCATGCCAATACATTACCCCCAATCCTATGGGCTTTAATTTTGCACATTAACCTCTTATGTGGGACTTTATCAAAGGCCTTCTGAAAATCCAAATACATTACATCCACTGGTTCTCCCTTATCTATTCTATCAGTTACATCCTCAAAAAGCTCCAGTAAGTTTGTCAAACATGATTTTCCTTTCATAAATCCATGTTGACTTTGTTGAATCCTGTTGATCTTGAAGTCTATCACTATCCTCCTCACTGTTCGCTATACTTCCAAGTTTTGTGCCACCTGCAAATTGAAATTGTGCCCTGTACACCCAAGTCCAAGTTAATATATATCAATTATAGCAGTGGTCCTAGAACCAACTCCTGGGAAACACACCACTGTATACCTTCCTCCAGTCCGATAAACAACCGTTCCACTACAGTTTCCTGTCACTTGTCCAATTTCATATCCATGCTGCCACTGTCCCTTTTATTTCTTGGGCTTCAACTTTGCTTGCAAGTCTATTATTTGGCTCTTTATTAAACACCCTTTGGATGTCCACATACACTGCATTGCCCTCATCAACTCACTCTGTTACCTCATCAACAAACTCAGTCAAGTTCTCTACTGTTCAGGGACTATTGAGCTTATTCATTACTTGCTTCATTTCCTTGACGGTTCCAGCATGTATCCCATATGGTGGAGTGGCCTTTTTGATTTGTAGATAGCGGATGGTCTTAAATTCATGGGGCTATCTGT
Source organism: Pristiophorus japonicus (assembly GCF_044704955.1). NCBI lineage: Eukaryota > Metazoa > Chordata > Chondrichthyes > Pristiophoridae > Pristiophorus > Pristiophorus japonicus. The sequence goes on along the minus strand of NC_091982.1, from coordinate 145,937,188 downwards.
TTCAATTGGAACCTGATTTCCCAGTGACATTAACGTGAATTCTTGACTGACCCTGATAAATATGTATACAAAAAAGTTATTGTATATAGAGAGTGAACCATGTTCCTTAAAAGAGCAGTAATATTTGGGTTCTAATGTGATTAAGCCTGGTGGTACACAATTGAAGTGCTCTCTACTGGCATAGTGTTGAAGGTTAATGCAGAGTAGCGAGAGGCAGTTCAAGTACTTATTCAAGTACTTTTTCTCTCCGTTTCCATGAAATATTATGTAAAACTACTTATGATGTCTGTGTGATATAAATCTCGTATTGCTCAGTAATTGCTTCTGCTTGAGGCTGTCTAACTGTTGACTTTGAGTTGTGCAGTTGGTTTCATGTGTGGAATTAGAAATCTTGCTCACTGATGTATCAGTTTTCAACAGAAAAATGTTAATTAAAAATCACCAGTCTGTAGTTGTTGGATTGAGTGGGGGAGCGATAATGGTAGAAATTGTGCAAAGAAGTTACGCTATGAACAGTACAAAATTTCAACTGACTTTTTACATTTTTTTTTGTTGCAGGTTTGCTACAAAAACTTTATCACCATGGCTTTGGAAATAACTTCACCACCTCGGTTTTTCCACATGCCGAGGTTCCAGCACCAGGGACCAAGGCACACCTTTTACAAGCGGCCAGATTTTGCCCAGCAGCAAGCTATGCAGCAACTGACCTTTGATGGCAAACGCATGAGAAAGGCTGTGAACAGGAAGACGATCGATTATAATCCATCTGTTATTAAGTTCTTAGAGGTGAGATGAGAGTAACAGTGAGACTGGTGCACTGTTCAGAATGAGCTTGTGTTGGAGTGTGCTGCGCTCCAAGCTAAGTGTGAGGTTGTGAAACCATTTCAGTGATTTGCTTTTTTACTTCTGACATACTTGGTGTGAGATGCACATAGTGAATTGTGTAGTGCCACTCTTACACACTTGGATACTCTAAGATGGTAGATATACAACTATTGTGAATGGTTTTGTGACACTCCATAAAAGGTCCAATAAACTCTTACTGTTGTGCACAATAAATTAAGCACATTTTACATCGAAAGGTACTTGGTTGAAAACATACATTTTTTTTGTATGATTCACACACTGCACTGCTTTTGCGAGTGGACTCGGGTCAATAGCATGCGGTCACATTTCAACCAACTGATGTGCTTTGCTGTATATGTATAGTAAACTGGCGTTGAATAAATATGTTCTTAATGTGATGGGGAACAGGCCTGATTGTAGTTGGAATGAAATATATAAGCGTGAGATGGATGCTTCATACAGGTTGTAAACAGGCCTTGAGACAACCCAGTTTTGCCAACACATTCTAATCTGACAAACACCAGTTGTGACCCAGCATATTTCATACCAACGTTCCTGCTAAGTTGCATGGCCATGCAGTGGTCTGGAGGTCCCACGCAGGCCGCTCATCAGCTTTTAAATGGAAGAATCTGTATATGTGCAAAAGTTTGCATGGGTCATGCAGCCAGTTAAAGGGACCGTGCACAATTTTTTTTTAAAGAAATAGCATTGTTTCTTACCTTCTGCCCTATTGACAGTCTGAATTGAGCAGTGCTATTCTGAAATCACCCAGTCAGTGCTAATGGGGAGTTGTTTCTGTGCCAGTCTATACAGCACTACCTGTCTGGAACTGAATTTTGAGGTGATTGCCACTTGGGACTGTAAACTCCCAATCACTGGTGCATCTGGAATCTCTAGGTGTTTTAGGCTAAACAATATCCTGGTGAGTTTGGTAACTAAAATGGCAGGTCTACAGGAAGCTGTGGAATAATTAGAAAAATTAAAATGTTTTTTGTCTTTTTTTTTATTGCTTTAAGGCAAAGGTTCTTCCTAGGTCTGTTTCAATTGCAGTGCTTTGAAAAGTCCCAATGGTAATAGTTCGTCTGGAAAGCTACAGTATCCCATAAGGAATTTCTTTTCCATCAAGAGGTACAAGCTAAAGCAACTTATAGGTTGTTGTTTTTGCCACTCAGAAAAACAAATCCCACATGGGATTAATTGGCACTCAGCTCTGATCTTCGTTCATGTTTCTTGCCCTGAGACAAACCAGAATTAACGGTGAGCTGGTACAATGGTAGAATCACAGCAGAAACATTAAATATTGCTTCTTACAACTGCAGAGCTAGTAGCAGATAAATTATTTGTTTTTCTAAGTGTAGATGGGAAGAAAAAGCTGCAACTGATATAGAAACAGAAAATGTTCGAAATGAATGACCAGTCAATGTAATAAAAAAAACAGACTGAAATTTCAGGTAGAGACCGTAGTCAATGAAACAAATCTTGCACCGTGTGCTCTTTCATTCCTGCTCAACTTACCCAGATCAACGCGCTCTTTTCCTGCCAGTACTATTTTGGTTTCTACCATTTTGCTTCAGTTTTATTGACTTCTAACTGATTGCCTGGTCTTCGTAATTTAACCAACCATACTGCCACTAATTTTTGTAATTTTGGCTTTACTGGAATGGTTTTCTCGATGGTTTTCAGGCATTTCCCATAAGCGGATCTTATGCCCTACGATCTGGAAATTGTACATTTGTTTTAGATATTCTGCCCTTTGCCTACAGATTGTCAATTATCCTACTTATAGTAGATACTAGGTTCAATAGCATTTCATGCACACTATTGCACTCCGTTCCTTTTTGCAGATATTAAACTTGGACCAGTTTTGCAAACTGCAAGTTGTTAGTAAACTGCTGAGTTGGTAACACTGCCTGCAGCTCAAAGTTATGGCTTCTAGTTCTGCTCCAGGATTTGAGTGTACAATCTGGGCTGATTCTCAAGAGCAGAACTCTGAAGAGCTGCCTTGTGTGAGGTCCTGTCATTTGGATAAGATGTTAATCTGAAGTCCCATCTACCTGTTCAGTTGAATGATAAAGATCCAGTGACAAAGAAGAGCTGGGGTTTCCCGGTGTCCTGACCAGCGTTCCTCCGTCAACCACTGCCAGCAAGAACAAATAAATGAGCTTGATGTTCACCAGGACTACCTGTGGGGTGTTGATGGTGCAGAATTGCTGCCACATTTTCCCATAAGTCACTCCAGTTCAAAAAGTAATTCATTATGAAAAGTGATTTGAGATGTTCTGGTATCACAATAAGGTGCTATATAAATGCAGTTTAAAAAGAATTATTTACAATTATGTAAAAATGAAGCAGACTGTATCCTGCAAAAGTAGAGTGCCAATATATTTGCATCTAGCATGTGTCATCAGCCTAAGTGTTAACCATCTTGAAAGCGTATAACGCAGGTTTGTAAAACAAGAAATCACAAATGAACAGGCACTGAGTGTATCAATCAAGTAGCAAGTGCGACCAAAAATGACCAATCAAGAATTGTTCAATAAACATCTACCACTTCAAAAAGGAGAACCGATAAAATTGCACAATGTTTTTTGAAAAATCTTTTCCCACAAATCACGCTCACTAAGGTGAGGACTTGCTACTGAAGTAAGGTTCCTAACTTGTGTATAAAACACATCACAAGAAATGTAACTTAACCTGTCTAATTGTCTTTCACGTACCTGTAATGTTTCCATCAAGATTTTATGTGGATGGTCCACCTCTGTCTTCTAGAAGCCTGGCCATTAATTATTGGGGCTTTTAAGAGCTGTTATTGTGTCAACTGAGTGAATAAGTTCAACTAGGTGTCAGACAACATCAGGATGCTGCACCAGTGTCACTCTGCAAGCAATATGCACAGAAGAGCTCTTGCAATTAAAATTAAGGCTGCCTCCTATCTGAATTGAATGTAACTACTTTTTGAAGGGAGGGGGTGGCACAACACCCCATTCACAGAATGTTTGTAAACCTGGACACTTTTTCCCTCCTCCTTACCCCTTCCCTGTGTCTACCTATGGAAAAAGCCTGAAGTCATGCAGAGCAACGGGGAAAGAGCAGGGGGAGAGGAAATAATTCAGTAGCTCTTGCAATGAGCTGGCCCTGGCATGATGGGCTGAAAGGCCCCCTTCTGTACTATATGATTCTATGACTGATGGCACTAGAACCAGGAAGTCATTATTAGAACTGATAAGATAACTGATGTGATATTTTAAGAGAAATAAAGTAAAGCATGATCTTTATTTGCGATAGCAGCCAGGAAAGTGATGTAACTAGCTATATTCAAAATATTAATGCATTTGCGGCACATTTTAAGCAGTTATTTATGTAACTGGCATCTGAGGGGAACACCGTTCTTTGTCTACCAGTACTGGGTAAGGAAAATACTATTGTGTATTATTTGTTTTATATGAGCAATGGAAGATGTCTTGCACATATAATGTGTTAAGTACATTAAGTACATAGATGTCTGGCATTCTAAGAATCCAGGCATGCCTAACTTCCCAGGAGCCAATAGAAAACAAGTTAACTGTCTCTAAGCACAGCTCGAACAAACTTCTTTCCAAATTCTTTGAGGACATGTGCACTCTTTGACTCCCTAACTCAACATCCCCCTGACTTGCAGTGGCCAATGGTGCAGGGAATCTGCTCGTTTGACATATACAAGTATAGTGGAGGGAGGTGGCATTGTTGGGTGCACAACACTCCATTCACCGAGAAAGCTGGCATGCTGTTGGTAAACATGGACACGTTCTCTTCTCCCTGCCCCTTCCCTGGGTCTACCTGTGAAATGTTTTTTTTTTGTGCTCAACACTTTCTGGCATCGCATTTTGAATTCTAACGTATTCAGAAAAAAATCCAAAGTTGGAATGGAACCAATCACTCCTGACCATATGCTGGGATTTTGGAAGAAGTTGTGCCTTTTCGCTGCTCAGTTTCTAGCCATGTAGATTTTTTTTGTAGTCAACAGATGAGCATAATTGTATTACAATATGTAACAGCTGCACACAACAATACAAATATATATATGGGGTGAGAGGTCAATAAAACGTGCACCATCCCCTCAGGAAGGGCAGGTTGAGACAACGGTTAAAAAAAGCATACGGGATCCTGGGCTTCATAAATAGAATCATAGAGTACAGAAGCAAGGAAGTTATGATAAACCTTTATAAAACAGTGGTTTGGCCTCAACTGGAGTATTGTGTCCAATTCTGGGCACCGCACTTTAGGAAGGATATGAAGGCCTTGGAGAGGGTGCAGAAAAGACTTACGAGTGGTTCCCAGGCATGAAGGACTTCAGTTCTGTGGATGGACTGGAGAAGCTGGGGTTCTTCTCCTTAGAGCAGAGAAGAGTGGGAGGAGATTTGATAGAAGTGCTCAAAATCATGGGTCTGGACAGAGTAGATCGAGAGAAACTGTTCCATTGGTGGAAAGGCCGAGAACCAGAGGACACAGATTTAAGGTGATTGACAGAAGAACCAAAGGCGACGTGAGGAAAACATTTTTACGCAGTGTGTGGTTAAGATCTGGAATGCACTGCTTGAAAGGGTGGTGGAGGCAAATTCAGTTGTGGCTTTCAAAAGGAAATTGGATAAGAATCTGAAAGAAAAAAATTTGCAGGCCTATGGGGAAAGGATGGAGGAGTGGGACTAGCTCCAGTTCTCTTGCAGAGTCGGAACAGACAGCTGATGTTTATTTTGATGCAATCTAAATCTCTAGTCTGGGGATCTAAGGGCTCCATTTCAACTCTTGAACAGACGCAGTCTGAATTGCAGTGAAGCAAGAAAAATCCAGATTTTTTTCTCATTTCACAATTCCAAGATGTGTTCTGTTTTTTTTAAAAAAGTAGATCCACTTAAAGTTCATGGAAGAAATAAAAAGCTTCAGGGTAAATTTGGCCGAGGAATCATTAAGGCCATTTGATCTCGTCCTTTCAGAACATCAGTCCAACCACCTTCCCATCATAGCATCTAGCTGTTAGTTTCATAGCCTCAAATCACCCTTCCCAACAGCTAATTTCAGCTGTCCCATCAGTCTCTTAAAATACTTAAATGTGATGTTGCGTATCACTATTGTTGCAGGCTCACCTTCCAAATCCTGTCAAATAGCTTGTGCAGCTCCAAGAGTGTCTGATTTTCGAGCTGAAAGTTCGACGTTGCAACTCATTAACTTATTTCTAATTTTTTCCTTTTTAAGGGGCTACTTAAAAAAAAATGCAGAAGGGAAAATTTTACTTTACTGTGAAAAGTTAGAAAAAAATACTTCAATCCAATTTGCTTGATGCATGTAAGAAATTCAAATTAAAAAAACTTTTCAAGCACAAACGTGAATTAGATTGGGCTGGTGTTAGAGGCTGTCTGTGGACACGGTCGATAAGGAGATGCAGTTGAGATGGGGATAAAGGAAAGACTATGGACAGGTGGAGCATACCTACAGAAATTTGGGAAAGTTTGTCAAGTCACAGGCACGAATATAGAACTCAAAATAATTAGAATTGCCACCGGTGGCTGGATTTGTGATGAGTTGCATGGGGCGAAAAGAGTCGATGTTACGGATCATACAATGCCTAAATGTGCGACTGTGAAAAAGGCGTGCACATCTCATTCTCGTGAGAGTGCCAAGTTTGGGGAAATGACACAATGCTGCCAGTTTTTTGGAGTAAGAACCATATTTATGCACTCAGATATGTGCTTGATGCAGTTCTAAAAACCTTCTGCAAAAGACTGCATCTGACGGTCCAGTGGAGCAAGTAAGTGGTAGTGTTGGGTGCCTTTACTGCCCTGTTGGAACTACTGTGCTCCAGATTGGATGACCAAACCATTGTTAATTGGAGCCCAACTTTGATGATGCAGGAGTATTTTCAAAGTCAAATCCTGCTGGACTTTTGTTCATGAAAGCCGGATAAAGAAATAAGGTTGAAGCTCATTGTTCATCAGTGTTCAAAGTTGTAATTGCTATGTGACTGCCTCCTCAATGTTACAGCCCTTGTTCTATTTTGGGCAAGTGTAATATCAGACATTACAATGTAAGCTTCAAGGCAATTATTTGTTATATTTTCAGTATCTTGAAACATAAGTTACTGAAAATGTCTCCGAGTGACTCGGCATTTCAACTCCTTATGCAATATTGTAGGATCTATGATATTCCCGACAGAAGTATCCAGCTTCACTATTCCGTTGAGACTTTCCTGTCCGCTTCAGCCACCTACTGCACTGCTAAACAAATCCTCTGTTACTGGCCATCACATGCCCCAGATGTGGCAGCACCAAATAATACTTAGACTCTGTTCTCATGTTGTACTTGTACGTTTACCTTTAAGTAGTAGAGCTGTGTCTAGTTTAGAATTTTATGATATCAGAATGTAGTGTGTTTTATTTTCTTTTAGTCTTTCGCACACTTATTTCCTTTTCTGCTTGTTCACTTGGATCTGTTTGTTTTTAATATGTTTGAAGCGATGAAACAAATAACTGGTTGATCACAATGCACTGGGGATAGGTTTTGCAGAAAAGAGAACTGGTTCTTTTCAAAAATAAAATTGTATCTTTGTTCGTCATCCACCGAATGTGACTAATTTTCTGCTGTGAACAATGAGACTGCCATCAAAATTTTCTTAAAATAAAATCCCCACAAAGTTGCTCTACAAGCATGAACCCTTGTTGCCATGGCGTGTATGATGGGAGATCCTGTAGGTACAGGATTTTCTCATCTTTTGGGCGAAATGTTGAACTGTGGTCCTGTTTGCCTGCTCAGGTGAATGACACCATTTGAAGATGGAGAACAGAGTTCTCCCACTGTCCTGGTCAACATTCCTCCCACAACTAACACCATCAAAACAGATTAACAGTTCCTCACCCCACTGCTCTCGCTGCTTCCTGAGATCCACAATTAATGCCATGCAGTGCCACATGCATGTTCTCAACCTCTCCAACAGCACCGACGCTATTTCAGAGCTGTCCTGGTCCATTTCATCCATCGCCTTATCTGGCACTTGAACAAAAACATTCGTTCTTCAGCCAACTTCAACAACTCTTGTATACCAACGGCCCTCTGGATCCTCCTTCCCCTTCACTTTCCTCTGACTCCCATCCCTGCTTCCAATCACGCCCCTTGCCGGGTTTTCACTATCTCCTCTGACCTTCCCCTCTGACCCCAAAAGATCAATCCTCAGCAAAGGCATAGCTTCATCACCATACACCCTCACCTCAATGAATTTGAGCTTGACATGTCCCTGACCGTCCCATCTTCATTAAGATGGAGAGTGACACAGTTAATTCAGAGACTAGGGTCCTGAAAAAGAAAGGTAACTTCGATGGCATAAGACGTGAATTGGCTAGGATAGACTGGCGAATGATACTTAAAATGTTGATGGTGGATAGGCAATGGCAGACATTTAAAGATCACATGGATGAACTTCAACAATTGTACATCCCTGTTTGGCGTAAAAATAAAACGGGGAAGGTGGCTCAACCGTGGCTAACAAGGGAAATTAAAGATAGTGTTAAATCCAAGGAAGAGGCATATAAATTGGCCAGAAAAAGTAGCAAACCTGAGGACTGGGAGAAATTTAGAATTAAGCAGAGGAGGACAAAAGGTTTAATTAGGATGGGGAAAATCGAGTATGAGAATAAACTTGCAGAAACATAAAAACTGACTGCAAAAGCTTCTATAGATAATGTGAAGAGAAAAAGATTAGTGAAGACAAATGTAGGTCCCTTGCAGTCAGAATCAGGTGAATTTATTTATAATGGGGAACAAAGAAATGACAGACCAATTGAACAAATACTTCGGTTCTGTCTTCACTAAGGAAGACACAAATAATCTTCCGGAAATACTAGGGGACTGAGAGTCTAACGAGAAGGAGGAACTGAAGGAAATCCTTATTAGTCAGGAAATTGTGTTAGGGAAATTGATGGGATTGAAGGCCGATAAATTCCCAGGGCCTAATGGATCTGAATTCCAGAGTACTTAAGGAAGTGGCCCTAGAAATAGTGGATGCACTGGTAGTCATTTTCCAATATTCTATAGACTCTGGATAAGTTCCTATGGATTGGAGGTAATGTAGCTAATGTTAACCCCACTTTTTAAAAAAAGGAGGAAGAGAGAAAACAGGTAATTATAGACTGGTTAGCCTGACATCGGTAGTGGGGAAAATGTTGTAATCAGTTATTAAAGATGTAATAGCAGCGCATTTGGAAAGCAGTGACAGGATCGGTCCAAGTCAGCATGGATTTATGAAAGGGAAATCACGCTTGACAAATCTAGAATTTTTTGAGGATGTAACTAGCAGAGTGGACAAGGGAGAACCAGTGGATGTGGTGTATTTGGACTTTCAAAAGGCTTTTGACAAAATGCCACAAGAGATTAGTGTGCAAAATTAAAGCACATAGTATTGGGGGTAATGTATTGATGTGGATAGAGAACTGGTTGACAGACAGGAAGCAAAGAGTAGGAATAAACGGGTCCTTTTCAGAATGGCAGGCAGTGACTAGTGGGTTACCGCAAGGTTCAGTGCTGGGTCCCCAGCTATTTACAATATACATTAATGAGTTAGACGAAGGAATTGAATGTAATATCTCCAAGTTTACAGATGACACTAAGCTGGATGGTAGTGTGAGCTGTGAGGAGGATGCTAAAAGGCTGCAGGGTGACTTAGACAGGTTAGGTGAGTGGGCAAATGCATGGTAGATGCAGTATAATGTAGATAAATGTGAGCTTATCCATTTTGTTGGCAAAAACAGGAAGGCAGAATATTATCTGAATGGTGACAGATTTGGAAAAGGGGAGGTGTAACGAGACCTGGGTGTCATGGTACATGAGTCATTGAAAGTTGGCATGCAGGTACAGCAAGTGGTGAAGAAAGCAAATGGCATGTTGGCCTTCATAGCAAGAGGATTTGAGTATAGGAGCAGGGAGGTCTTACTGCAGTTGTACAGGACCTTGGTGAGGCCACACCTTGAATATTGTGTACAGTTTTGGTTTCCGAATCTGAGAAACAACATTCTTGCTATTGAGGGAGTGCAGCGAAGGTTCACCAGACTGATTCCTGGGATGGCAGGACTGACATATGAAGAAAGACTGGATTGACTAGGCTCATATTCACTGGAATTTAGAAGAATGATAGGGGATCTCATAGAAGCATATAAAATCCTGACGGGACAGGGACTGGCAGGAAGAATGTTCCCGATGTTGGGGAAGTCCAGAATCAGGGATCACAGTCTAAGGATAAGAGGTAAGCCATTTGGGACTGAGATTGAGGAGAAACTTCTTCACTGAGTTGTGAGCATGTGGAATTCTCTACCACAAAGTTGTTGAGGCCAGTTCGTTAGATATATTCAAAAGGGAGTTTGATGTGGCCCTTACAGCTAAAAGGATCGAGAGGTATAGAGAGAAAGCAGGAATGGGGCACTAAAATTGTATGATCAGTCATGATCATATTGAATGGTGGTGAAGGGTTGAAGGGCTGAATGGCCTGCTCCTATTTTCTATGTTTCTATTTCCGTACATCTCCTCAACTTCCGCATCCTTCTAGAACCACGATAGGGCGCCGCCCCCCCCGGTCCTTATCTTCCATCCCACCAGTTTCCACATTCAACGTAATCCTCCGACTCCTCCAGCGTGATGCCACCACAAAACCCATTTTCCAGTCCCCTCCCTTTTCAGCATTCCAAAGGGTTTGATCCCTTCGCGACACTCTGGTTCACTCTTGCATCATTCCCAACACCTGCCACCTTCCCATGCAAGTGCAGGATATACAACACCTGTCCTTTCACCTTCCGGGGCCCCAAACACTCCTTCCAGGTGAAACAACGATGTACTTGCACTACTTTTAATTTAGTGTACTGTATTTGCTGCTCTGTACAATTGGCTGCCCTTGTCCTTCTAGGTGGTAGGGGTCACGGGTCAAAGGAGGAGGTGCTGTCAAAGAAGCAGTTTCTAGTCTGTGCTGTACTTGGAGGGGCTTGATGCTGATGTATACCAAAAGAGGGAAGATATTCCTTTCTTCAGCACTGTCATCCTGATCAGATGTGGAGGTGGGGGCTGACTGTTGGTGGAGCCGGTCTGGGACCTCGTTTTAAGATGGTAACCAATCCGAAAGCTAATTGAAAGGGATGTGATCAGTTTCTTCATGGCCTCTGCAAAGTTCATGTCAGTTGCAGAAACTGCAATCTCTACTGGACATATATGTAGCTTTATCTCTAATTTCATGTCTTGAATACTGCTATTTCACGAGCTTAAGTATAGGCTGGTTCCTCCAGCAGCTAATACTCCTGTTCTTTTGTGGTATTGTTCATACAACCATTGTGGTTATTCTGGCAGGGGCACACATAGTTAACTAGCTGATGTCTTCCATCCAGTGGTAAGAATAGATAGACAACTACTTTTAATCTAAATGAGGATGTCAGTACAGGTTGTACCTCTCCAGTCCGGGACACTAGTCCGGAAACATCCCATGTCTCGCATCAGTCCCGGCGTGGCTGGCGTCCATTTGAAAAAAAAATTGTGGCTCCACATGTTAAATGTACTTGTGATGCATTTCGAATAACAAATCTCGACAGCCTTGCCCTGGCCAGCTGGAGCCTTTACACGCTGGCTGGTGCTGTGGTTTGACACACGCTCCTCGTTGCTGAGACCAGTTCACCTTGCCTGATTGGCGGCAGGCGCGCTGCTCTGAAGGCTGCAGTGCTGGGCTGAGCCAAATTTTTCCCTCCCTCCACGCGCCTCCCCCCCCCCCCCCCCCAAGGTCTCCGGGGGTTGTGTGTGTGTGGGTCTCGGTGTGAGGAGGCTGCCGCTTCCACCAGTCAGGCTCTGCTCGCGGCTTACACACGGACTGGCGCTGGGAGTAGGTTCGTGGGTAAGGGTCGGCGTCTCTTCTGGACTTTATCCTTCACTTTTATCTCCGATCTCTAGTTTTTTGTGTATGTATGTGGTGTTTTGAGATTTGGTGTTCATTGAAGTAAGCAGGCCGGGCAAAGGAAGGGAAGGGCAGGCGGCTAACTGAGGTGCCGAAGCTGGGCCTGAGGATTAAAAAAGAATGGAGTGTTTCTGGACAACTAAATGCTGCACAGCGCATGCGCAGAACGCGCCCGGGTCATTGGCAACAGCTTTGTCGCCAGTTGACCTGTGGTTCGAAAAATTCTCTGGTCCGGCACTGCTCAGGTCCCAAGGGTGCCGGACCAAAGAGGTCCAACCTGGACTCGTAGACAGAACAATTTCACTTTGGATACTTGTTCATAACATAAGGAACTGGGAACAGTAGCAAGGTAGTTGTTATTGGACTAGTAATTTACAGTTAATTAAATCTGGTATAAAAAAGCTAGTATCAGTATTGGTGATCAGATTGTTGTAAAACCCATCTGTTCACTAATGTTTATTATAGAAGGAAAGCCGCAGTCCTTCTTACCCAGTCTGGCCTATGTGCATTTACATAGTCTGGCCTAACTGCCCTCTGAAATGGCCTAGCAAGCCACTCCGCTACTACAAAATACAACAAGAATAAAACCAGGATTGACCTAGGTATTGGGTTCGGACATGTCAAAGGCACACGCAGCCCAATTGACTCTGCAGAGTCCTCCTCACTAACATATGGAAACTTGTGCCAAAATAGGGAGAGCTATCCCACAGACTGACAGTCATACCCTCAGAATCAAACCTTTCAGCCAATGCTCCAGACTCCTCCATCACCATCCCTGGGTATGTCGTGTCCCACAGGCAGGAATGACCAACCAGAGGTGGTGGAGAGTGGTTTACAGTCAGAAGGGAGTGGTTCTGGGAGTCATCAACATTGACTTCATACACCATGAAGTCAAAAGGGCTTAGCTGGAACATGGGCAAGGAAACTTCCTGCTGATTACTACCTACCGCCTTCCCTCAGCTGATGAATCAGTACTCTACCATGTACTCTAGGTGGGGGACTTCCATGTCCATCACAGAGAGTGGTTCGGTAGCACCACTACTGACCGAACTGGCTGAGTCCTGAAGGACCTACCTGCCAGACTGGGCTTGCAGCAGGTAGTGAGAGAACTAACACTAGGAAAAACCTACTTGACTTCGTTTTTACCAGTCTACCTGTTGGAGATGCATCTGTCAATGATCGTATTGGTAGGAGGATGCACTGCACAATCCTTGTGGAGACAAAGTCCCGTCTTCACACTGAGGACATCCTCCATTGTGTTGAGTGGCACTACCAATGTTTTAAATGGGATAGATTCAGAACAGATCTAGCAGCTGAAAACTGGGCTGTGGGCCATCAGCAGCTGGAGCATTGTATAGCACAACAATCTGTAACCTCATGGCCTGGCATATCCTTCACTCTGCCATCAAGCCAGGGACCAACCAGGTCAGAGGCTGGGTATTCTGCAGCGATTGTCTCACCTCCTGACTCCCCAAAGTCTTTCCACTATCTACAAGGCACAAGTCAGCAGTGTGATGGAATACTCTCCCCTTGCCTGGATGAATGCAGTTCCAATAGCGCTCAAGAAGCTCAACACCATCTAGGATAAAGCAGCCTCCTTGATTGACACCCTATCCACCACCTTAAACATTCACTCCCTCCACAGTCAGTACACACTGCAGCCACAGTGTGCTATCTACAAGATGCACTTCAATTTTCCAAGGCTTCTTCGACAGCACCTCCCAAACCCTGACCTCTACCACCAAGAAGGACAAGGGCAGCGGGCATTTGGAACACCACCACCTCCAAGTTCCCCTCCCAAACAACATCCTGACGTTGCCGTTCATCGTTGTTGGGTCAAAATCCTAGAGCTCCCTCCCTCCCTAACAGCACTGTGGGAGTACCTTCACTACGCAGACTGCAGCGGTTCAAGAAGGCAGCTAACCACCACCTTCTCAAGGGCAATTGGGGATGGGCAATAAATGCTGGCCTTGCTAGTGGTGCTCACATTCCATGAATTAATTTGAGATGGGAGTGTTTTTATGTTTTCAAATTTCATACATTTTTTAAATTTCCATGTTGTATAATAGTTGCAGTTGCCATGGTTGTGGGATCTTGCCATGTACAAGTTGGCTGCCATATTTCCATACGTTACTACAGTGACTGCACTTCAAAAGTATTCATGGACTGCAGTGCCTTGGCGAATCCTGAGGTTATCAAAGGCACTATATATAAATGCAAACTCTTGCTTTCTGAACTGGCAACCAAGCGGTCACGAGTTCAAATTACCTGATGTGATTTGCAAAACTGAATTCAATAAATTTGGGCTACAAGAGAAATGACAAAGAAAATTGAATTGTTGCAAAAACCCAACTGGGTCACTACTATCCTTTATGGCAGGGGTTCTCCGCCAGGGGTCCGTGAGAAATTTCAAGGGATCCTCCAGAGAATGGGCAGGGCCTATCTGGAGAAGTCCATGGCTGCGGGCGGGCAGGTTCAGGGGCCGATCCAAGGGGTGGTTGCAGTTTCACGGGGACAGAGCAGCTTCATGGCCTATTGAGACAGTATCTGGTAGTTGCAGGCTGGGTCCGGTGGGTGGGATGGGGTGGGAGGTGGAGGACACGTCGAACAGCGTGGGATTGGCTGAATTGCAAAGGTCCTTGGCTGTCCCGGGGTGGCTGACTGACTTCATTTGGTTGGGCGATGATTACCAAGCCTGGTAGTCCCCTGAAACAGTTACCAGGAGGCTCCAGTAATGGAATATGTGGCTGGAACTTGGAACTACCCCCCCCCCCTCCCTCCCCCCAACAGACTGGGACAAACTCTCTTTCCCCTCACACCCCCCCGCCCCGGCCACAGACTGTGGGACAAGCTGTCGTTTCCCCACCCACCCAATCCACACAGACTGTGCGACAAACTGTTTCCCCCGCCCCTGAAAAATACTTGTGTTACAGGGGTCCACAAATTTTTTATAACATGAGAGGGAGAGGCCTCAGAAGCAAATAGGTTGAGAACCCCTGATTAGGGGAATAGAGTCAGCCACACCTACCTGGGTTGGCTACACATGACTGCAGTCCCACTCTATTTGGCTGAGGTGGCCTCACACTTGTCAAAGAAAATAGGAATTAGCAATAAAAGTAACCTCGCCAACATTCCCACATCTTTATATGTGGCTGTAATCCACAGATTGTCCACTATCTGGACACTTGTACAATGCTACAAAGTAGAACATAGGTTTGTAGGGTGCAATTCTCCAAACGAGTCATCGATTGATGCAAGTGTTGACGTAGGAAGGTGCTGAGTGGAGCCTACAAGGTTAACGACAGAGAAGGTGAGGAAACGAGCACAGCTGCTGCTGAGCACACCCTAGGCTGCTGCTTGGAAGCAGTTCACTTACCAGCTCTCTTGCTAGTAAAATAGAGAGAAGGAAAATATCTTCGATAGACAAAGGAAATATTAAATCTGAACGGGTCAGATTAAATTTGCAGTGCTTAAAGGTTTAAAAATGCTCCCTTAAGATTAAGAAAAATGGAATACTTGGTCTATATAGGATGTACCACTCCTCAACTACATCATGATTAACATAAAGATCAAATTGGGAATGACAAAACTTCGTAGGCGCATACAGCACAGGAAGCTAATCGGCCCACCATGCCTGAGTTGTCCAATTCGTCTCACTGCGCTACTCTTTCCCCATAGCCCGGCAAGCTTTTCCGCTTCAAATATTTATCCAATTCCCCTTTGAAAGTTGTTATTGAATCAAGCAGTGCATTCCAGATCGCAACAACTTGCTGTGTAAAAACTTCTCTTCAACTTGTTTCTGATTCTTTTGCCAATCACCATAAATTTATGTCCTCTGGTTACTGACATATCTGCCACTGGAAACAGTTCCTCCTTATTTACTCTTATCAGAAACCTTCATGATTTTGAACACCTCTATTAAATCTCCCCGTCTCTTGCTCGAAAGAGATCACCACTTTCTGCAATACCATTCCAGTAAATCTCCTCTCCACGTTCTCCAAGGCCTTGACATCCTTCCTATAGTGTGAATAAAGTTAGGTGGTACATTGATTTTGAGCATTGTCCTTCCACCTCTGGAGACTGGGTTTGAATCAAGTCTACAGTTATTAGATGGCGCTAACCTATCTATTGGCTGTAAGGGTATAAGTTAAGTAGGTCTGTTGTAGTCCCAAACATGTTTCACACCCAACTACCAATAAATTGGAAGTCCACAATGAGGGTTGATGTAGTAAATGTCACACTGATACAGTTGTGAGTGGTCTTGTAAGATTAGGGAAAGTAAAGTGAATTTTACGATGCGTCTATTTTGTACTCCATATAAGTGTGCATGGACCAGTGCAGAGTATTGCAACCTGAATCTAACCCTCACTATACCAGAGCTGGAAGGTTTTATTCATTCACGGGATGTGGGCGTCACAGGCAAGCACCTAGTAATGCACTTGCTGGCACCTGCCTTGAGATCAGCTAATTCAGAAAAGAAAAACACTAACCATTTATGACCACTTGATGAAGGTAGCTGGCAAGCACAAGCTGGTGAACATCAGCATCAGTTCTACGGATGGCCCTTGTGTGCTCTGTAGCTGAGTACTGTGCACTGGTATGGACCAGAAATAGTTACACTCGATTGGTTGATGTCCAATTGCAATGCTGTGCATCATTTAAAGTCTCAAGTGGACCCCAACACCCTGAATGCTTGTTCTGCCGCACATTGCTCCTCCATCCATTGCCATGATGCTGCAACCCTCAGGGAATTCCAGTGAATCGTGAAAAACAAACATTTTCCCATCCACCAAGATCTCAACAACGCCCCTCACCATGGCATGAAGTCGCGCAAGCCCTTTTGGACCCACGCGCTTGACCTTTGACAATGTGACTTTAACCCAAAGAGTGGTGAGAATGTGGAACTCGCTACTACAGGGAATGTTTGAAGCGAATAGTATAGCTGCATTTAAGAGGAGGGTTATGCGGATAGATTTATGAGGAAAGATGGGAGGAGGCTCGAATGGAGCATAGACACCAGCATGCACTGGTTGGGCCGAATGTGCCTTATACCCTATAATCCTATGTAACCCTGATGATGTTTGGAAGGCCGAATGGAGTTCACATGCTCTCACAAACAAACACCTCGCGAAATACCAGGCACACAAGACCCTGGCTTCGGTCTTCGAAGCTGATGGGCAACCCTAAACTGCATCCACACAAACCGTGGCAGTTGTGGACACTTGATGCACAAATAGAGAATTAAAAACTCTCCTGTGTACAGCTGTGGTCACCCAGGACTCAGGACAGACCATGGAACATATAACGACTCAATGCCCAATCCACAAACTCGAAGGAGGCATCACAGCGATACCCTCCTCTACTCCTTATGCAATGATTTGCCGTAACCACCTAAATATTAAATTATAGTTGTTACTCTACATCTACATTAGCCATATGAAGTAGTAGAAAAGAACAAGGGCCTTCCTTGTTTTGAAATTTCAGGACCTCACTGAGTGATACATCTATACTATTTGTCTCAACTACGCCCTGTGGTAGCAAGTTCTACATTCTCATCACTCTGGGTAAAGAAGTTTCTTCTGAATTCCCTATTTGTTTTCTTGGTGACTCTTATATTGATGGCCTCTAGTTATGCTCTTCTCCACAAGTGGAAACACACTCTGTATCTACTCAAAACCTTTTATAATTTTAAAGACCTCAGTTAGGTCACCCCAAATGTGTATTTGTATTCTGAGATCCCTGTGCTCCTCTACCCCGCCCAGACTCGCACCCTTCAAGTGATAAGTCACCTCCCTATTCCTCCTACCAAAATGTAATACCTCACTTTTATCCATGTTGAATTTCATTTGCCAATGATATGCCCATTCTTGAAGCCAGCTAGCTATCCATTCTGCTACTTGTCCCTTGATCCCACATTCCCTGACCTTGTTCAGTAGTCTATTATGCGGTACCTTATTGAAGGCCTTTTGAAAATCTCGCTAAATTACATTTACTGCATTACCCTTGTCTATTCTTTGTTACCTCTTCAAAAAATGCAATGACGTTGGTCAAGCAAAACTTTCCCTTTTGAACTCCACACTGACTATTCATTATTATATTTCTACTTCTATTTTCTCCTTCAGTCGGGACTCCATTATTTTTCGTACCTCGGATGTTAAGCCGTCTAGTCTATAGTTCTCTGGACATGTTCTATCTCCTTTCTTAAATATAGGTATTATGTTAGCTATCCGCCAGTCCTCTGGCACTACGCCTTTTTCTCATAAATTGCTATCCCTTCCCAAAATGTGCGGATGTAATCCATCCGGAACAGGGGCTTTATCTTCAAATTTGATTAGTTTATTTAATATATCTCCTCTTAAATACAGTTATTTCATTACTAATCTCATGATCCGGTGTCATGTCCATCTGCTCTCTCTCCCTGGTCAGTACTGCGGCAAAGTAATGATTTAATATTTCTGCCATCTTTCTATCGCTGCCTGTGATACTATCCTTTCTATCCCATCCCACCCGTCTTTTTTTTATTGATGTGCCTGTAAAATATTTTGCTGTCTTGTTTTATGTTCCTTGATCATTTAATTTCATAGTTCCTCTTTGCCTTCCTAATTATTAAAACAAATTATTTCCTACTATCTTCATATTTTCCCTTATCATGCTCTCCCCTGCTGTCCATGTACTTAATGTATGTCTCTTTTCTTACTCTCAATTTTTCCCTTCTGGCTTTATTTGTCCATGGTGTCTCATTAGTGTTTATTGAAGCTCTCAAATTGGACGACGTGTTTGTGATGAAATAGTTTGAGAATGAGAGGCATATATTATGTACTGTAGCATTTCTTTTGGCAGGACAGAATTTTGGAAATTAACATTAATATTGTGGTGCAAATGAGAATACTGAAGACCGTGTGTAAATGTAAAGAAAGAAAGACTTGCATTTATAAAGCGCCTTTCACGACCTCAGGATGTCCCAAAGCATTTTACAGCCAGTGAAGTATTTTTTGAAGTAGTCGATGTTGTAGTGCACAGCAAAGTTCCACAAACAGCAATGTGATAATGGTCAGTTAATCTGTTTTTAGTGATAGTTGAGGGATATATATTTTCCAGGACACTGGGGAGAGCTCTTCAAAATAGTGCCATGGGATCTTTTACATACATCTGAGAGGGCAGATGGGTCCTCAGTTTAAAGTCTCATCTGAAAAACTCTGCTAGTGCAGCACTCCCTCAGCACTGCACTGTAAGTTTCAGCCTAGATTATGTGCTCAAGTCTCTGGAGTGCGACTTGAACCGATGACCTTCTGACTCAGGCGAGAGTCCAACCAACTGAGCCACAGCTGACAATGTAGAATTAGGGTCGTTCATATATTGCTGTTAAACCAGTTATTTTGAATTTATCGTTATGTGTAGTAGCATCAATGCATCATTTAATACGGAGTGTGGTGGTGAAATATTGTGCAGTATCAATGACCAATGCACTCTCTTGCTTTTTAAAGTACCTACTGAGTACCGAAGTAGTTTTACTTGCCTGGTTTTTCATTAACTGATTGAGTCCTTTCTTCATTTTTAGAATCGAGTTTGGCAGAGAGATCACCGAGACCTTCGAGCAATCCAGCCAGATTCAGCTTATTACAACGATGTAAGCATCTCAACAGGAAAATCTTTATAAATTCCCGATAGTGATTTAATGTGCTGCTCCTGTTGGCTGGCTTGGCTTTGCTAGTGGTGCGGTTTATCACTTTGTTTGGTTCTGTTTTGGTGGCAATAGTGCTTGTACTTTTATTTTTGTGTATTAGCTGGCAGAACAGCTGGATGGTGCTGTTAATGAATTTCTATTTCATGAATAGAAATTTCCTGATAGTGTATGTAACCTAAATAAATTGCTTCAGAAAAATTATCCTGATGGCAAATGAATCAAATAAAGGCACCCTGGGACTATTAGCTTTGTCTTAAATTGAAGCCACTCTGCTCCAGACCTCATTACAGCCTTGGTCCAAACATGGAGAAAAGAGCTGAGCTAAATTCCAGAGGGGAGGTGAGAGTGACTGCCCTCGACATCAAGGCAGCATTTGACCGAGTGTGGCATCAAGGAGCCCTAGTAAAACCAAAGTCAATGGGAATCAGGGGGGGAAACTCTCCACTGGCTGCAGGAAGAATGTTCCCGATGTTGGGGAAGTCCAGAACCAGGGGTCACAGTCTAAAGATGAGGGGTAAGCCATTTAGGACCGAGATGAGGAGAAACTTCTTCACTCGGAGAATTGTGAACCTGTGGAATTCTCTACCATAGAAAGTTGTTGAGGCCAGTTCGTGTGATATATTCAAAAGGGAGTTAGATGTAGCCCTTACGGCTAAAGGGATCAAGGAGGTATGGAGAGAAAGGAGGAATGGGGTACTGAAGTTGCATGATCAGCCATGATCATATTGAATGGTGGTGCAGGCTCGAAGGGCTGAATGGCCTACTCCTGCACCTACTTTCTATGTTTCTATAGCTAGCACAAAGGAAGATCGTTGTGGTTGGATGTCAATCATCTCTGGCACAGGACATCGCTGCAGGAGTTCCTCAGAGCAGTGTCCTAGGCCCAACCATCTTCAGCTGCTTCATCAATAACCTTCCCTCCATCATAAGGTCAGAAGTGGGAATGTTTGCTGATGATTGCAGTGTTCAGTATCATTCACAACTCCTCAGATAATGAAGCAGTCCATGCCCACATGCAGCAAGATCTGGCAACATTCAGGCTTGGTCTGATGTGTGGCGCAAATGTTACTTGCCACTTAAATGCCAGGCAATGACTATCTCCAACAAGCGAGAGTCTAACCAATGTCCCATGACATTCATTCAACGGCATTACCATCGCTGAATCACCCACCTGGGGATCGCCATTGACCAGCAACATACCTGGACCAACCACATAAATACTGTTGTCTACAAGAGCAGATCAGAGGCTTGATATTCTACGGCGAGTGTCTCACTTCCTGACTCCCTTTCCACCATCTACAAGGCACAAGTCAGGAGTGTGTTAGATTACTGTCCACTGGGTGGGTGAATGCAGCCCCCAACAACACTCCAGAAGCTCAACACCATTCAGGACAAATCAGCCTGCCTGATTGGCACCACGTCCACTGCCTTAATTCACTTCCTCCACCAACAGCGCACCGTGGCTGCAGTGTGTACCATCTACAAGATGCACTGCAGCAACTCACCACGGCTTCGGCAGTACCTCCCAAACCCGCGGCCTCTACCACCTAGAATATAAACTAAAGGAAGGGTACAATTCCAAAAGTGGTACATCAACAGAGACCTGGGGTATATGTGCACAAATCGTTGAAGGTGGCAGGGCAGGTTGAGAAAGCTGTTTTTTTTTTAAAACATATGGGATCCTGGGCTCCATAAATAGAGGTATAGAGTACAGAAGCAAGGAAGTTATGATGAGTTTTTATAAAACACTAGTCCAACTTCAACTGGAGTATTGTGTCCAATTCCGGGCTTTAGGAAGGATGTGAAGGCTTTAGAGAGGGTGCAGAAAAGATTTATAAGAATGATTCCAGGGATGAGGGACTTGTTATGTGGATAGACTGGAGAAGCTGGGGTTGTTCTCATTAGAGCAGAGAAGGTTGAGAGGAGATTTGATAGAGGTGTTCAAAATCATGAGGGAGTTCTAGACATAGATAGAGAAACTGTTCCATTGGTGGAAGGGTCAGGAACCAGAGGACACAGATTTAAGGTGATTGACAGAAGAACCAAAGGCGACCCGAGGAAAACCTTTTTTTACGATCAAGTTGTTAGGATCTGGAACACACTGCCTGAAAGGGTGGTGGAGGCAGACTCAATAGGGAATTGGATAAGTACCAGAAGGAAAACATTTACAGGGCTACAGGGAAAAGGCGGGGCAGTGGAAATAGCTGAAGTGTTCTTGCAGAGAGCTGGCACAGGCTCGACATGTTGAATGGCCTCCTGTGCTGTAACCATTCTATGGTTCTAGAAGGACATGGGCAGCAGGCCCCTCCAAGATACGCACCATCCTGACTTAGAAATATATCATTGTTCCTTCATCATCGCTGCACTGCTGTGTGGGGGTTGGTCCGGCACAGTCTCGCTTATGATGTTGGGTTGGTTTTGTACTGACTTTATTTTTGGTTCACTGGCCTTTTTGGTGGTGCTGGTGGACTTGGCTTTCTTATGGGGGTTTGCTGTTAGTTGGTCTTGCCATGTAATGCAGATGGCAATAGCTTTGCTGTTTTAGGTCTTTGGTCCTGATGGTGTCTTTGATGTTTTCCAGCTGGTACCACCGATGGGAATGCTGCAGAATCCTATGAATGCTGTAACAACAAAATTTGTCAGAACCTCAACCAATAAAGTGAAGTGCCCAGTGTTTGTTGTCAGGGTAAGTAGTCGATGAACGGATGTGAGCAAGAGTTGAATTAAAATAGATAATATGTCGTGAATATTTTGACCTTGTGCCAAACTGATTTATTAGATTAAAATTAAGCCTGAAATCTAGACTCTGTCAGCTGCACATCCCACTATCTGGCACTAAAGTATTTGTTGATCAGGGTCCTCACAGGTGCTTACATTATAATGAAGGGATTGGTGGACTTGAATCAAGCTCGTTTGTATGTGCTGATTCAAAAATGTTGCAGTGGAGCTGGTATGCAACATTGCAAATTTTAAGTATAATGAGAAATAGCGTCTCATTCCAATCAATTCCTCCCCCCGCACCCCCCCAATATATTCCAATAAAATGGGTTAATCTCCTTTTGCTGCTCATGTCCAGAGCCACCTTTGTTATCCCCTCAACCTTTTCCACTGCTTCTGTACACTGACCACAGTTAGACGCATTTGTCTACGCATGATCTCAGCAACGCTTTGCACAAGTTCAGCATCACTTTTTTGTATAGATTTGGGATTTACTTCCTGTCATTCTGTTTGCCTTGGTGATTAATGCATGCACTGACATTATTAGCGTTTGACAATCAGCCCATTGCTATTTTTTCGATATCTTTTTGTCATCCAATCACATTTACTACTTTTAACGCCATCAATTACTATATTTCTCGGGGTTATAACATTTTATTTATGTGCATAATGTAGACAAGCTATTTATGAAAGCCTCAATATCTTTAATGTTAATGAACGGCAGGAATTCCATTCCAGTTGAAGTCCCTGGACTCCCAGTGGGAGTGCCATGTGGACCTCCCCAAAAATGTTTACCAGCCTTATTAAAAACCAGAAATACAAAATATATTTGTAATACTTGAATTGTAATGACTGTTTCTGCAGTGTATCAGAGAGGTGGCTGCAAAATCTATTTTTGTTGCATTGTCAGTATTGAATAAGCTATGTTTGTTTGAATGTATGAATAATTGTTTTTGTTTTTTATTCAGTGGACTCCTGAAGGAAGGCGGTTAGTCACTGGTGCTTCAAGTGGGGAGTTCACTCTCTGGAATGGGCTCACGTTTAACTTTGAAACTATTTTACAGGTATGAGCCTCTCCAGTGCAACTCCAATGGAGGGTGGGGTGGGGTAGAGAGAATACAGTTTGTACTTCTACAGTAATAGAGACTAGAGTTGTAAAACAGAGTGTTTGTGTTATAGTGTTAAATTTCGAACACATTTGATGTCACTAATGTAACCACTGAAGCCAAGAACCTACTGTCTAGTATAGCCGATAAATATGGTTGCGTTGGTCAACTGATGACACAAAATGTTCATTCAAGCCATAGTGTGTGGGAGAAACTTTTTCACTTTCTTGCTTAGGGAGGTGTCCCATTGGTGCTATACAATTGGGATTCTAGGCTATTTTCCTCTGCAGCTGCAGTAACGTTGTACTTGCTACTGTGCTGATGTAGATTTTGTAATTTTTTCACTTTTTTGATGTTTCTTTTTCCCCATCCTTCTCAAACCTGCCATATTCTTCCCCCGTAGTTGGGTAACTTATCTCTCACCTTTGCCAAGGTCACCGAAGTCAGTTATTCAAGCAGGTTAGAGTAGTTCCTCATTCCAGTTTTCCTGGTTGCTCTCTGAAGCGGTTTGTCTTATCCTGGTGCATACTCTTGATGGTCCAAGCTGAGATTGAAAACCTACCCTCTGGGGGTTTGTGGGCACAGATCATGTGTTCTGCCTTGTGGTGAGGTGCACTTGTATTGCAGTACTACGAACTTGACTGAGTACACTCTCCATAGGACATTCCCTATTGTTATTCATAACTAAAACCTCCTATTTCCACCTCCGTAACATCTCCACATCGCCTATCTCTGCCCCTGCCTCAGCTCATCTGCTGCTGAAATGCTCATCCATGCCTTTGTTGCCTCTAGACTTGACTATTCCAACGCACTCCTGATTGGCCTCCCACATTCTACTCGACATAAACTTGAGGTCATCCAAAACTCGGCTACCCGTGTCCTAACTCGCACCAAGACCCGCTCACCCATCACCCCTGTGCTCGCTGACCTACATTGGCTCCTGGTTAAGCAACGCCTTGATTTCAAAATTCTTATCTTTGTTTACAAATCCCTCCGTAGTCTCGCCCCTCCCTATCTCTGTAATCTCTTTAAGCCCCCCCCCCCCCCCCCCCCCCAGATTTGTCGGTGCTCCTCAAATTCTGCCCTCTTGAGCATCCCTGATTATAATCGCTCAACCATTGGTGGCCGTGCCTTCAGCTGCCTGGGCCCCAAGTTCTGGAACTCCCTCCCTAAACCTCTCTGCCTCTCTACCTCTTTCCTTCTTTAAGACGCTCCTTAATACTAAGCTTTTGGTCATCTGCTGTAAATTTCATCTTGTTTGTTTTGAAACATTCATGTGAAGCGCCTTGGGACGTTTTACTACGTTAAAGGCGCTTATATAAACACTGTTCACTCGGACATAGTTATTCACTCCTGAAGAGAGGTCCATGGTCTTGTTTTATTCTTCTACTCAGTTGTTCCAGCCACATCTCCCAGGCTTTATTATCTTTGTATTTAAAATCATACTGTTATTTATATTTCCTTCATTAATATATTCATCCACTCTTCTTTCTGTATTCTATTATTCACATTCCATTGTATGCTATAGATGTTGATCCTTATGAAATTGAGCTATTGAGCTTAATTCTTATTTTTGCAATGACCTGGTTGTGCTATGAGTTGCAGTCTGTTCCAGGGTACATTATGTTATGTGCTGAATTTCAGAAGTGCTCTCTAGTAATGATTTAATCGTTCTGACTTCTTATTTTTTTCTCTTCATTGTCTTTTGATGATTTCTATATGTTTTGCCTGCTAGTACGCCATATACGCAACACAATGAAATTGTGCTTTTTAACAGAACTCTTACTATTATGGTTTCTCTTTCTGACAACCTCACAACCTCATCTCTTCCTTTTCCTACTTTAATGCTTCAATCATCCATTGTAATGAATAACACATTAATTTTACTATATTTACTTGACCTCATAAAATTGCTCCATCACCACATCTTCATTATGAATAGTGTTAATGTTAAAAAGTTTGGTTTCCAATTTCGCAAAACACACGTCAGAGAAACACCACTAAACTGTCTCTTGACTACCTCCTTGTCTAGGATCAACTCAACACCATTAGATCAGCTATGCTCTTCAACTGTGATTATCTTTCCAACATCTTTCACCGAGGTCTAAAATAGTCACTTTTTTTTCTATCATTATCCCATTTTGCCACTCCCTCTTCTAGTGTAAGTTTCTCAAGCTCCATGTGCCAAATTTTAGGAATTACTCATGTAATTTTCAGATGCTTAGCCTCAGTTGGTTGACTTCTCATGGTAATGCTTTGTCTGTCCATGTCATATAGAAACAACAATTCCCTGTATAAGAAATGTACTTCCTTGCTGTATCTGCCTGCAGTGTGTAAAGTCACCACTGGTGACACCCAAACTAGTACTGCAATTGCACATTTCCAGTTTTGACATCATTAGTGCTCTGCTTGATTCACAACAATATGCAGTGGTTGCATAAGGCCTACTTTGTGCTCCTTATTAGCTGCACAATGTGTTGTTACACCGTTGCTACCACTGACCAAATTGGTAGGCTCCTCTGCCATTTACGCATGTTTAGTGTTCACACTGGGGGTGTCCTTTCTATCAGGAGCAACAATCTGATTTACCTCCCCAGTCGAAGCACTTTCTGAGATATTGCTGCTCTCGTGTGCAAACACTTAGAGACAGCAGTGAGATTAGAAATTTGTGTGGACTCCAATGTATCGAGCCACCCTAGACCTTCAAGAGCTGATTGTCCTGGGATAGGAGGTGCTAGGGCTACACAAATATCCCCAACAAGAATCTGAACTAATGCTTTAAAAAAAAACTTTCATGTCAAATGGAAATTAATATTCATGAATCATCTGAGAATGTAATAAACATACTTTTTCCCTCTCAACAGGCTCACGACAGTCCAGTTAGAGCCATGACCTGGTCTCATAATGACATGTGGATGCTGACAGCTGACCATGGTGGATATGTGAAGTATTGGCAGTCCAACATGAACAATGTGAAGATGTTCCAAGCTCACAAGGAGGCGATTAGAGAGGCCAGGTGGATTAATGCTATGCAGTTTTCCATAGGGATTGGTATAATTATATTGTCATTTCAATGTATTCTAGGTGAAGTTGTGCATGGTTTCTATGAGACCCTGGGAACGATGCTTCACATTTTATGCTCAATATTTACATCTGTTTCCTCTTTTACACAAAGTGCCACATTGTCTGCTATAGAACTATAGTGTGGTATTGATACGTTGCCATTTTTGAGAAATGTGGATGTTGACAGTATGCTGTACTGCTCAGAGTTTTGCTGCAGTGCTAATGTATACAAGTATTCCTTTTATGAGTTCTTTGTAAAGCAAGATTTTGCATTTTAAATAAAGTATTTCCTTTTTTCTAAAACTGAATAAAGGTTAAAACTTCAGAAATAAAGCCAGTTTCAACACCGAAGTAAAATGGTCAGCAAAATCCTGATGGTGGTGATCTATGCAGGGATTAAACATAAATACTAGAGCACAGACATCCAGCTACATCTAGTGGCAAACAAGATTGAAGAACTTGAAAAAAAATTAAATTTTAAAACCATTTTAATATTTCCAACATCAAAATTGAAAATGGCGGGCTTTGCGGGTTGTAACTTTAGCTTATCGCGTGCTTTGAATTCATTCGGAGGGAAAGCTGTTGTTTAAGAAAAAAAATTTTTTAAGAAAATGTATCCCATTTTATCTGGGTTACATTGCATTAAGAAAGTGATGTCACAGTTTTTTTTCAGTATTGTGACTGACAACATTGTAGTATCAGATAATTTAAAAACCTTTCCATGTAGAAAATGGAGCCAGAACAGTCCAGTTAGCAATTAGCAGGGATTTTCCCTGAATCCTAGGAGTGCGCTTCTTTTCAAACTAACCTGTGCAGTACCAGGTTAATGTCACTATATATCCTGGTTATGCTCCAATTGTTGGGCTGTGCTATGTTGACACAGCATGCAAGAGGCATCCAGTGGCAGTAAAAAGTACTGCACAAACTTGCTCAAATACCTTCGTGAATAGAAGGTAAATATCAGCCAACTAGCAGCAGCATACACCACTGTTACTAAAGTTGATGTGGCTGGGAGTGTTGAACTAGATGTGCAACACACTGAAGTGCTTGCACTGAATGTGGCTAAATGAGCTGCACCTTTTGAATATCGAATGCTTGCAATGTGACAGTTACACCGTTGAATTTCACATTTGCAGGTACCCTTCACTTCTCAGGTCAGAAAAACAATCTTAAACCATGATACTGTGGTTATCTGATTTAAAATACACCATCACGCTTTTTTAGACCTAAATTTTAACAATGATATCGGGTGGCAGGTTTCTCTTAGCCCACCTCGTTCCCCAAGGCCATTTCTGCAAAATATTATTTTGTAATTTCCCTCTCATCCCTGCTTCTTTGAATGATGTAACTTGGGGATTAATGCTTTGTATAAAGTGACGAATCTGGTGAAAGTGCTAAACAGAAAAATACACTGAGCTATTTAACATTACTGCCATTCAGAACAGCGTTTGCATATGGACTCCAAGGAGCATTATGTAGTAGAGCTGCAGTGCTTGGTATGGTGCGGCCGTTCATCTAGTTGATAATGCTGTATGTGGCAGTGTATCGTCATATGCAATATCCTTGGTGGTGCAGTATCTTCTGTTTAGCACAGTGGAACCTCGATTATAGGCACGCCTGCCATCTGGACGCTCGTCCTGGTTTAGTTATATATGAACGAATTAAAATAAAGTGGAGTGTTCTTAAATTGATTTTGCACAACTAGTTATCCAGCAGGATAATTAGTTACTGATAGAATTTACTATTCTGATGGTGCACTTTGGGTCGAGGAGACCAATAGGGGTCAGGGCTTTGGGTCTGGGAGACCAATAGGGGTCAAGGCTTTGGGTCTGGGAGACCAACAGGGGTCAGGGCTTCAGGTCTGGGAGACCAGCAGGGGTCAGGGCTTCGAGTCCAGAAGAAGTTGGTGTGCTAGTACTTATTTCAGAATACTCAAGTTTAAATGCAAAAATGTGGGTCTTACTTGCACATGCAATTAAGTAATCTTAATTAAATAATCTAAATAAACCAATTTGAAGTTTGAAAAACTTGGTGTCAAGCTAAGGGGACTTTCGATTATCTGCCAATTTCTATTTCCTGCTGGGGGAGGATCCTCTCCCACATTCGCGGATAATCGAGGTTCCAGCGTAAAGTATTGTGGTTATTCTAGTTAACTTCTGGAGTCCATTTGTACAGAACGCTTAATGTGAGGATGCCCCAGATTGGGCTCAGTTCGGCTCCTGTTAAATGCTGACCTCTTTCCCCTACTGTGTGTCTTCATGTAACAGTTTCTCACCTACGGATAATAAATTTGCCACATGTTCTGACGACGGCACAGTTCGAATCTGGGACTTTCTTCGATGCCACGAGGAACGCATTCTTCGAGGTATGTACAGCAAAACGCTACTGTATCTACTGTGTACTGGGCCTAGCAATTTAAATGCGTATGTACATCTGGGAGTGTCAAAAATCCTGCACACCAGTGCTTAACTAGGCTGTGACGATTAGTCAGATATCTGCTTAAAACCCCACTCCCCTCTCATCCAAGGAGTAGAAAAAAACATGTATACTATTCATGCACATCCTTTTAAAAATATTGTCCTTTCTCATTCTTAACTCTGCGGTGCCTCTTCAGTGTATTGCCAGTTACTTCTTTCTGTCTCACTCATCATATGTCCTCTCATTTGAGGTGCTGAGATTATAACACATTTTGTCTCTTTTTAATGTGTGTATGTGTGTGTTGAGAGGAGGACTGGGTGACTGATGTGGTTTTGTAGTTTTGGGAATCGCCATTTCACTATTTAAAAATGCACTAGGTTTGCTCCCAGAAATTCTATCACAGAAGCCAAGTCTCACTACTTGAGGTGCATGTATAATGTACATTATATAATACAAAAGCCTTGCAATACATACACATGCACCTCACTTTGTTACAACCAGTCATGAGCAGTTGCACGCAGCTGTTGTTAAGGCAGACTCAGTGCTGCATAAAATCATATAAAATCTATTCTGCAGTCTGAACATTGCAGTCTAAACATGTCGCTGATAACTATCAGTATGTTTTACTTCTCTGACAAGTAGGGGATCAGTAATCTCTTGGGCTTGAAAGAAAGAGTAGTCCATTTCAGGACATCGCAAAGCACTCCACAGCCAATGAAGTACTTTTTGAAGTGTAGTCACTGTTGTAATGTAGGAAATGTAGCAGCTAATTAGCGCACAGCAAGCTCCCACAAACAGCAATATGATAATGACCAGATACTCTCTTTTTTCGTGTTGGTTGAGAGATAAATGTTGTCCAGGACACCGGGGAGAGCTCCTCTGCTCATCTCCGAAATAATGCAGTGGGATCTTTTACGTCCTGAGAGGACAGATGGGTACCTTGGTTTTTAACGTCTTGTCTGAAAGACGACATCTCCGACAGTGCAGTACTCCCTAAATACTGCACTGCAGCCCCAACCTAGACTTTGTGCTCATCCCGGGAGTGGGACTCAAACCCTCAACCTTCTGACTCCGAGGTGAGAGTGCTAACACTGAGCCCCGACAGACACTTAATCACTTGTGTCCAGGTTCAGCCTGGACCGATGGACTTGTGTAGTATTGCACATGGGTGTGGGCCTATGGCAGACTTTGGGGAATGATTAAAGTCTGCAATAGAATTTGTCTAACCACTTCAACAGGAGTAAGCTTTTGCTTATTCTGTGATGCTGCTTCAGAAAATTTCTTCCTCATGAAGGCAGTGTTATGTTGAAGTTTGTCCCATATTCACCAATTGGGAATGAGGTGCTCTCCAGTTACATTTGGCTCCATGGCTATTCATGTAAGCCTGCATAGTGAACGTTGGGATAATCAAGTCAAGGTGAGCAACAGTCAGCTGAGCCTCATTTTGTGTTCTCCCGATGTCCATATTTCCAGAAGGAATCACATTCTTCTAACCCAGAAGCAAGAGTATTATGAACTGAGGGAAGTTGACATGCAAGCTGCTTCTGTCCCCTCCCCATTCAAACACAAGTCCAGGAATATTAAGGTCAAGTGTTGTGCTCAGTGTTACTCTTTACTGTTACCAGTAAGTCAGCACAGACCAGAGATTGAATCTGGGGTCTGCCTTGTGGCTTTATATCACACCACACAGTACAGCTTTTTATTACTCAGTCACTGGGGGAAAGTTCTGTTCAGAAGTGTTCAATGTTGTATTCTCTACACTTTCTAATTTGTAAACTTCTGAAAATGAATGTTAAATATTGTTTAATATACATTTTGAAAGCAACATTTTTCAATACTGACCGGGTTACATGTTTTGGAGGTATTTGGTGATGGTGAATTTTCACCCAAATCCAACCCAGACTGATGTAATGCAGATCATAAGGGGCTTGTGTGAAATTAATCTAGGTTGTTTTAAGTCCAGTCCCCTGTGAACAGGGGTCCTCAACATAAAGATGCTCCCATGCTAATTGTCAATGTTTGAAGTTGGTATTAAAGCACATTCATATGTGGGAGTCACAGGTGCTTTACTCTGCAACTTGATATGCTGTACTTCACCTGTGTGTCCTGGTGCTGGACACATTTCACCCAGCACTGAACTCACTTGCATTGGGCATAATACTGCCACAATCTTGAATGAAAAATAATATTCTCTATTGGGAATGAAAAATAAATTTGAAATTATATTTCAAAGAACATATCTCGTGCACACAAAGTAAAAAATGTTTCTTTGCTTCATCTCAAAGATGATTGATAATTCTATGGGTTAGTAACTTAGCCACGGAGAGCTATTTAGAACAGTAGTTCCAGTTTTAGTTGCTTATACAGCATTTGCCTCTGCACTTGCCTCATCTGAGCTCCAAACACCTTCAGTTGTGATGAACTCCTGATCCAAGCATTTATTTCCGTAGTTTTTCAGTACTTAGGACATGACTTAATCTTACCCAACGATCACGTGGAAAATATGACGTACTAATTTATATCTTATTTCAATTTGTTATTTGATGCTCTGCGAATAATTGTGTTCAAGTCTCTTCATACTCACTTGCACCCCTTAAGAAGGCTGCAGTCCGGGAAACTAAACTGCCCCTCTTTGTTTTCCATCATAACGTTTCATATTCCTGAGTCCGTTGTAGCAACTTACATTGTGCTATTATGATAATGCATCTAAACTCATCTCTTGACTTTTTACCAGCATTCAGCATGATTTGCATTATGGACCAGAATCCTGAAAGCAAACACATACTGTGGACTCCAAAACTTGAAATGAAATTGGTGATATCTCACCACCAGGAAGCTCAACCTCTCCAAATCGCTGCAGAATTCAAACCCAGGTCCCAAAGTTAATAGGGTAGTGTTGTGACGTGTGCTCCACCTCGGACTTATTCGAGGCAACCTTCACCTTTTCTTCATTATTTCTTATCTACTAATCCTTGTTCTAGGAATATCCCAATCTGTGATCATTAAATGGAACCCATTTAAATGTATAGTGAATTCATTAATACTCAGTCTGTGACTATACGTCACCGATTCACATTTGACATGTAACATAAATAATTGCACAAATCATTCTACTAATTAAATAGTATTGGTGCAAAACCAATTTTGGATAGCAATTGTCCCTTGGCCCTAATCTACCTTCACAGTTTCTTTATAAACACAACATGTATTCCAGTTTTTCACCAGGGAGCAATGTTTTTATTTAACAAATAACTCTGACCCTTGAAAATAAGGATTGTTTCTGAATTTCACCAATCATTCTTCCATATTGGGAGTTTGTGATGCAAGGCAGGTCTGGATTTCTTACATTTACCTTGGTAGACACTGTTGAAATTTGCATAACATCTATTGTGCTTTAGGAAATATAATTCGGTCAATGCATGCTATTCAGTAGTGCCCAAATACAAGAGAAATGTATGATCCCAGTTTGTTAAACCTCAACCTAAATAGGAAGTCTTCCAATTAGGGGAGAGGGAAAGGGGGAGAGAACAACACTTAAAAAAAAAAAAAAAAAATTCATGCTATGAGGCAGGCTTGATGTGGTCATCTCTCACATGCTGAATATAAGCCCTTGTTCTGGAGTCATATGTTTTATCCGTCAAGTTGGCAGTGAGTTGATTTTGTTCGCACCAGGAGCAAGCTTTATCTATTGATCTGCATTAATGCCCTATTTGGAAAATATTGTTTAATTGAATTGAAATGTGCTTTTCTAAAAATTTGCAGAGTTTTGTTGATTTCTAGTTTCAAATTACTCTTTATTATTGAATGATGTGGGCCTGCTTTGTCTCAGTCAGTTCTTCAAATTCTGCCTGAAGCCAGATCTTGCCATAGATCTAGAACCCAGTGTCTTACCAAAAGCATTTGTGTTGCTTATGAATTTTATGTAGTAGGGCTCACAGTGCTTTAAGTAAAAAGATCTCCAGTTTGAGCTTCCTGGTAAATATAGAGAGAATCAAGTTGATTCAGGACACTCGCCAACAAACAGCAGTAGTCTGGAGGATTAGCTCAGGGCCTGTTGAAATTGACACACTGATCTTCAGCTGAAGCCATCCTCATTCTAGTTGACCTCATAGCAAAATTAATTGAAGTGACTGATAGAAATTCTCTGTTTTGGTTCATTAACCAACACTTAGAGTTGAACTTCCGTAGTTGTATCAGGGGATTGCTTCTGCACCAGCGATGGAGGTGGTGGATCTCTTCTCTTTTTCTGCCACTGCCCCCCCCCCCCCCTGCCCTGCACAAACTGGATCTACAAATGCCCACTGAAACTATTCCCACAAGCTCCACCTCAAACCACTGATCCCTTAATGCTTCTTTAAAATGAAACCTTGATTCTAACTCCACACTCTTGAGACCTTATTTGCCTAATTGCAAGGCAGGGATAATTTTAGACCATGGCCTTTGCAGCAATAGGAATTGCATCTATTCCATCTAATGGCACTGACATTAATACCAAACAAAATGCCCTGGAGTCTATGGACACCAGAGAATGCTGGACTGTCCATTTATTGAGTTAGCCAAACTGAGTTACTGGCAGCTGTGTAACTGAAATCACGGATGGTCTCAAACTCGTAGTTGAAATGGGTCTTTTGGTCTTGATGACTAAATAAAATTGCATTTTCTCTGTCTTAAAGAAGTGTTCCTTGAGCTGGAATTCTAACCTGACCCCAGCAGTCCTGTAAACTAGCATTTGTACAGATTTTACCCTGTCACCAATTTGGGTATCTAAAGGCTTTTTTGAGAAAATACAGGTCCTGCTGTGCAAGGAGCTGTCTTTTTGTGGAGCAGGTGGAAGCGATACTGAAGTCTTTAAAGAATCATCAGTGGAGCCTTGGGGGGTGGGAGGGTAGGGGGTGGGGTGAGGGGAGGGAATGAGAAATAGAGAAATAAAGTGTTTGTCCCAGCTAGAGTAAAGCAAGTTTTGAGTTTACTCGGGAGATGGGGGTTCTTTCTGAATTGAGAAAAATCTCATCTGAAGCAAGTACAGGGTTTACTTTTCAAAGATTCCTGCTCCTAAATAACAGTCTAGTCATTCTACCACTAAACTGTGTCCGGGCTGTTAATAACAAACAGGAGCAGGAGTAGGCCATTTGGCCCCTCAAGCCTGCTCCGATGCTTGATGCTTCTTGCTTCTTGCTCCATTCAATGATCATTTTGTATATGGGGAACTGATGGCAGTAGCTGTACAACGGTCAGATGCGACACTCTGTGACTATTGGAATTGAACTTTCTTACACGGTAATCTTTGAGGCATTTTTCCGTATCCTAGCAACTTGATCAAGTACAATGTGACCGATGCCTCAAAATAGACTTGAGACAAGCCTACTGAGAAGATTACAATTGCAGTGATCGATGTTTCCATCGCAGGTTCAAGCTTTGGCAGGTGTGGCTAGCTCTTAAAAAGAGGGAACATTGGTTACAATAAATCCAATTGGAAACGAGGTGAATTTTCTTTACTCGGTGAGTGGTCAGAAAGTGGAACTCGCTACCACAGGAAGTGGTGTTGAGGCAAATAGCTTAAGATACTTTCAATAGGAAACTAGCTGAGTACATGAGAGTAAAAGGAATAGAAAGATATGACCTGAAATGAGATCGATAGAACGGGGCGGGGCGGCGGGGGCGGGCGGCGGGGGGGGGAGACTGATGTGAATGTTAAACCAGAGCAGACTAGTTTCTGTGCTGTATATCCTATGTTCTTACTAATTCTATGGTTCTGGTTCAGCTTCCATATACAAAGATCTCTTTCTTCATCCACCTTGGTTGTCCCCAACCTGGTCTACTTGGATCTTTTGTGTGTATGAATTTTTATTTTACCCTTGCTGCTAACTTCCACAACAAGGCCCTAAATATGGCATCTAAATGAGGGCAATGTTTGAAGGACCAATAGAATGTCTTCCTGTTTGCATGACCCATTCATTTGTATTAGGTGGTTGTACATTCAAAGAGTGAGACTAACTGGCCTTAAATGCTGCCAAGTTGTTTGGTGAGGAGGTCACATTCGCAACAATAAATGGTTTCTTTAACTCCCAACTCTGTTCCTGTTGCTCACCCCTTCACAATGTTGTACCTGGTGCTGGGACACAATGCTGCTGTTGCAGAACACACAGTTGGAGCCATTGCATTCCCAGTGAGCGGAATGAGATGGGTTGTACCCACATTCGGTGGAGACAATTATGTGCAATTTAAATAAAGCTCTGAAAGCGAACTGTGCTTCAGTGATCATTAGAACCTGAGTTAGGTGACAAACTGACTGCATCAGTGAGAGGGTCAGCTAACATAAAAACCATGTGTAGGCTGTGGCTCAAGCTGTGGTCCTGGACTGCAGCTTCAGTCTGTAGTTCTCAGCAAGATGAATGTGTCATGGTTACAGATTGAACTGAGTCGCATCCTGATATGGGTATGTGTTCACATTGGAACTGTTGATCAAGAATATGTTCATAGACTTTAGGTAGTTTTTCTGTAATTGGTGCAAGCTACTGAATATGAAATTGTGCCGGAGGGGGTGGCAGGGAGGGGTCAGTCTGAAGAATAATTGAATAATAACACAGCAACAGTTTCAGGTAGGAGAAGACCTTCAGTCCATCTAGCACACCTGTCCACCGTATTTCCCTTGGTGCATTCTTAGAAATCCTAAAACCCATGTGTTGACTAGAAGCTGTCTAGTTCCTTCTTGAAACCCATTAAGGTTTCTTGTTCTACCACCCATGCTGGTAATCTGTTCCACATATTTACCACCCTTTCAGCTTTAAAAAAAAAATAGTTCCTCCTGCATTTCCTATTTTCTTTTATTGTCCTTGCTCTGTGTGAGTTGTGTAGGTTCCCTGAAATTAGTGGTAATGGGGAAAATGTTGGAATCAATGATTAAAGATGTAATAGCAGCGCATTTGGAAAGCAGTGACAGGATCGGTCCAAGTCAGCATGGATTTATGAAGGGGAAATCATGCTTGACAAATCTTCTAGAATTTTTTGAGGATGTAACTGGTAGA
This sequence comes from Pristiophorus japonicus, assembly GCF_044704955.1. Classification (NCBI taxonomy): domain Eukaryota; kingdom Metazoa; phylum Chordata; class Chondrichthyes; family Pristiophoridae; genus Pristiophorus; species Pristiophorus japonicus. The sequence goes on along the minus strand of NC_091982.1, from coordinate 145,901,383 downwards.
GTGGATAGGGGGAGCCAATGGATGTGGTGTATTTGGACTTTCAAAAAGGCTTTTGACAAGGTCCCACACAAGAGATTAGTGTGCAAAATTAAAGCACATGGAATTGGGGGTAATGTATTGATGTGGATAGAGAACTGGTTGGCAGACAGAAAGCAAAGAGTAGGAATAAACATGTCCTTTTCAGAATGGCAGGCAGTGACTAGTGGGGTACCGCAAGGTTCAGTGCTTTGACCCCCCAGCTATTTACAACATATATTAATGATTTAGACGAAGGAATTGAATGTAATATCTCCAAGTTTGCAGATGACACTAAGCTGGGTGGCAGTGTGAGCTGTGAGGAGGATGCTAAGAGGCTGCAGGGTGACTTGGGACAGGTTAGGTGAATGGGCAAATGCATGGCAGATGCAGTATAATGTGGATAAGTGTGAGGTTATCCACTTTGGGGGCAAAAACACGAAGGCAGAATATTATCTAAATGATGGCAGATTAGTAAAAGGGGAGGTGCAGCGAGACCTGGGTGTCACGATACATCAGTCATTGAAAGTAGGCATGCAGATACAGCAGGCAGTTAAGAAAGCAAATGGCATGTTGGCCTTCATAGCGAGAGGATTTGAGTAAAGGAGCAGGGATGTCTTGCTACAGTTGTACAGGACCTTGGTGAGACCACACCTGGAATATTGTATTCAATTTTGGTCTCCTAATCTGAGGAAGGACATTCTTGCTGGTGAGGGAGTGCAGCAAAGGTTTACCAGACTGATTCCTGGGATGGCAGGACTGACATGAAGAAAGACTGGATTGACTAGGCTTATATTCACTGGAATTTAGAAGAATGAGAGGGGATCTCTTAGAAGTATATAAAATTCTGACTGTATTGGACAGGTTAGATGCAGGAAGAATGTTCCCGATGTTGGGCAAGTCCAGAACCAGGGGTCACAGTCTTAAGGATAAGGGGTGAGCCATATAGGACCGAGATGAGGAGAAACTTTTTCACCCAGAGAATTGTGAACTTGTGGAATTCTCTACCACAGAAAGTTGTTGAGAGCAGTTTGTTGGATATATTCAAAAGGGAGTTAGATGTGGCACTTACAGCTAAAGGAATCAGGGAGTATGAAGAAAAGGCAGGAATGGGGTACTGAGGTTGCATGATCAGCCATAATCATATTGAATGGTGGTGCAGGCTCGAAGGGCCGAATGGCCTACTCCTGCACCTATTTTCTATGTTTCTATAAATGCCACATTCATCTGCTTGCCATCAAGTGTTCTGTTTAAACCACAATATTAAAAGGTAGAATCACAGCAACTGCTACTTGTTAGGACAGATTTAAATGATTTGGCCTGAATTCTTTGCAATTCCAATATGCGCAGGTGACGACACACAAAGCAAAGACTTAGAGATTTGAAAATGCATTTATTCCTATTGTAGTTGTTGGCCATGACAGTCATGGACTTGGAAATTTGGACTGAGCCCTTGGTTAGGAAAAAGTTCTGGCAGAATAAATTATGCAAATTAGATCAAATAATAACTCTACTTGATATCCCCCTTTTCACGCACGCCCACAAACCCCTGAGTGGACAGCTGGATGAACTGGTTTCAACCTTCAGAGAAGGTTCACGAGGTTGATTCCTGAGCTGAAGGGGTTGTCTTATGAAGAATGGTTGGGCCTATACTAATTGGCGTTTAGAAGAATGAGGAGCGATCTTATTGAAACGTATAAGATTCTGAGGGCGCTTGACCGGGTAGATGCAGAGAGGATATTTCCCCTCGTGGGGGAATCTAGAACTAGGGGGCATAGTTTCAGAATAAGAAGTCGCCTATTTAAAACGGAGATCAGGAGGAATTTGTTCTGAGGGTCGTGAATCTTTGGAATTCTCTACCCCAGAGAGGCTGGGTCATTAGATATATTTAAGGTGAAGATAGACAGATTTTTAAATAAGGGAGTCAAGGGTTATGAGGAGCAGGCAGGAAAGTGGAGTTGAGACCAAGATCCAATCAGCCATGATCTTATTGAATGGCGGGGCAGGCTCGACTGGCCGACTCCTGCTCCTATTTCTTATGTTCTTCTACCAGTGTCACTTTGCAACTGCTTGCTCGAGGGAGTGCAAGAACAGCTTTGACTCATTGTCCAATTTTTGGGCACCTCTTATTGGGAGATGCCATCCTTAGACAGTGAGCTGTCTGTAAAAGCTTTTTGTAATAGTGTGTGAGTATTTACCGCTTTCATTCCAGGTTCAGTAACTCTGATAGTTTTGGTTTGTATTGCAGTTTACGGCACCTTTTTTTGCTGTAGCTCAGGGTCCAATAACTATCCAGTACACAGGGTATGTGCTGAGAGAAGGAAGATGAATGACATGCTTTGTGCAACTGTTTGTATCAGTCCATGCCACATCATGCAGAAATATACAGACCAGGACAAGTGAAGGGAAGCCTTTGGAAAAATAAAATAACATTAGTGGAAGGGCATTAAATGGACATTGGAAGGAAACCCATATTAAAGCAATTCTCGGTGTCTGGACTTTTAGTATTATGTAAAGGGACTATTATTACTGAGACATCACTTTAAAACCCAACTAGTTAGGCGATGATTCCTTTAACTCTCAACAGTAGCCCAGAATCTAGTGTTAATTTTAGCAATGTAAGCACAGTGGATACAGGACACAAATGAATTACATGTCTAAGACCAGCTACTGCCTCCATTTCTGTAAAGACTGCTATTTGAAATGGTGTGCATTTTATGGGGCATGTGCATGAATGTACCTAGGCCTGGGTGTGGATTTGAATGTTAACCATTTATGCCACGGGTGCACCCCGTGAGATGCTTTCAATTCTACTATATGCATTCTAGAAATAAGTAAGGATTTACTCAGGAACCAGCATGTACGTACCATTGTGCTACAACCTCACTGACACTGATGAATGCACCAAAGAGAAAGACTGAAACTGGCCAGTAAATACAAGCCCTGTAACCACGTCATGACAGTTGCTGAGCCAGTAATAAGATCAAGCTCAGACAACTGGTGATACCCTGCGTACTACATATCCATCCTTGGTAAGCCTAGCCTAACCGCTCTCATGCATTTGTTCACTTTTCAACACCTGCAATTAATATTGATGTTTACACCCATGTTACGAACCAAAGTATGCATTTACCAATTCAAAGTAGTCAACAGATGAGCCTGTCAGTTAATCCTATTTCTGAATGTTGAGTAACTACATAATACAATATCATAGATGCTGATGTATGTCTGACATGATAGACATACCAAAAAAACCGCAGCAAAACAAAAGCAAAATACTACAGATGCTGGAAATCTGAAATAAAAATGCTGGGAATACTCAGCAGGTCAGGCAGCATCTGTGTAGAGAGAAACAGAGTTAATGCTTCATGTCAATGACCTTTTGTCAGAACAGGCTTGATGGTAACATCACAAAAGACCGTTGGTAAATTTTGCAGTCCAAGAAGTTCAGAAATTCTTAAGATTTCCAACTGACGTTTATTTTGATTGGAATTAGAATACACTGGTCAAGAAGTGTGTTATGATTAATTATGTTCATAACCATTTTGTGAGTTAACCATTCAGCTTCACTTGTGATGCTGGCTGAAACAGTCCTTTACATAACATCCTGAACATTTCCACTGTATACACTACTATTGTAGCATGGTAATGAATGACGTGTATATTATATATATCTCAAATGTTCTCCTTTTTCCTCTTGTATTCTGATTCTGATTTGCATTAGTATATAGTACTGTGAGCACTTGCAGTACTCGAGCATAAGTAACCACTATTCACGTGTGAGCATTTTACTTTGGGTGAGTCACAGCCATCCTTGATCATGTCCTTGTCTGATTTGTGTACGCATGCACTTCTCAGCAGGGGATGAATGCTGGATAATGATCAACGGCAGATTTTCCTTCTTCCCCCAATGACAGTAGTACACTCCTGCCTAATATAGATTAGCAAATTTACCACAGAACAAAAGCACAGTACGTGGGACCTTTAGTCTGCACAGCTTGGTTTCGTGCTGTTGATGCATTTACCCATGAAACCATCATAGGAGGACTTCTCCTGCATGTAGTATCTACCAGATTGCTACAGCTTGTCCTTTATAATGCTGTGTGCTTCTTACTGAGGCCAATGTGGCATCACTGCTGCTTATCCCATTGTTGAGATCTGACTTCACTGCCCGTTGGCTCTTACAGACTGTTTAAAGTGTGTGTCTTGCAGTGAGTTATGTTTAGCATAGCTGGGCTACAGTAGTCGACATGCGAGAGTCCCTAAGCATTAGTTTTGTGTGATGCAGCTGTGACCAACTGCTTGGTAGGCAAGGTTGCTGCTGTAATTCAGTGAGATTATGCCTTTGGGGAGTGGGTTTGTCCTGCTCTAACTGACTGAGGGGACATTGAAAATGTACCACTGTGGGAGGAGATTCAGCTGTAACTGTGGGCTGGACTCACTATTACAGTCCAAGTTAAATATTTGAGATATTGTAAATATTCAAAGAATAAGTGATTTCACCAATATTTGGTGAAAAATAAATCCTATTCGGCTGTCCTATGTCTCGATTTATCCGCTGAGTATCTGAGCCACATGAATGGGGAAGCTCCCAGATTCAAATCCCAGTCCATGCTGAGTTAGCTGATCTCATCCTTGGGTGTTATGGGCTCTACAATTGTGTCCCTTGGTTAGCAATGTGCTTGATTATGTGGATATTGTTTCAGGACAGGATTAGGCTCCACAGTGATGCCCTCCTTGACTGATTAACCTCCCATGTGAGTACAGGCAATTTGACCAAGGTACCCGAGGACTCGTAAAATCTTGAAGTATTTATCTCCTTCATGAGGGGAGAAAATTAACAAAATTTGAAATGGAAATCTCAATGAGTGAGTAATGAGTGAAAATGGTCACTGGAGGGCAGCATAACTTTAATGCTTGAACAGTTTGTTAAACTGCCCTGTTATCCCGAACAGGCAATGCCATGCTTTCACGCTAACTGCCTTACTAACTATTCTAGAGGCCATTTATGTTTAGTGCAAATTATAGAGAAATTTCTTATGTCACATTCATTTCTGGCGGAAATTAAAATAGTCCGTGGGTGGGGGAAACCTACTGCTTTCATCGATTGTTTTGAGTTGCTGTCTGCTCGATTTTAATCAAACCATCATCTTTCCCACGATTTCATCAGCTTGTGATTCTTGGCTCTGGGCCTTGTTTGTTCTCATGGTTCCTCCCAGGCATAGCCCATCAGCTGGAAATAACTAGAACAAATTCCTACCTGATAGACCAGCATTATACAGTGCCTGCCAGTGGTCTGGGCTGAATTTAGCATAGTCCTGTTCAGGAAACCAATTCTGTAAAACACAGAATAAGCAAACTGCACAAATGCTTCTCACTTTAGGATAAAACCAGTTTAAAATGCTTTTCTTCTACTTTACTAACCAAACTATAAAATATAAAAAAAATACAGGCAACAATTAATTGCATTGGCAGTGTACCAGTCAGTTACATTTACTGAAACCATCACATTATTCCAGACTAATTTAAACCTCTTGGCAATGAATCTGATTGTTTTCCACCTTATCCTCCAATCATAAAAGTGACTTGCACAGTGTTGACAATTCTGTTTCTAATTAGACCAGGTCTTATGACTTGGTCACTAATGTGTTTTTTTTAAGATGATTCTTAGCTTTTATCTTTAAGAAGTTTCCTACACCTCTTCCTGTTCTAGTAGTGACAGGGTGAGGGTGAATAGTCACAGCATAGCAAAAGTGCAGTCACTCAGTCTGGAAATTAGTCCTCACCACCTGCACGTAAAGGTGGATATTGGGTACCACGTTCTTTTACTAAGCCTTTATTTTATTGATTCTAGACTGTGATTGCCCAGTCTTTTTAAACAATGTTTATTGCCTGCCACTTTTCTGTTCATGAACAACAGTTGGACTTCCAGAAGGCATTTGACAAGGTGCCACATAAAAGGTTACTGCACAAGATAAAAGCTCACGGGGTTGGAGGTAATATATTAGCATGGATAGAGGATTGGCTAACTTACAGAAAAGAGAGTCGGGATAAATGATTCATTCTCTAGTTGGCAATCAATAACTAGTGGAGTACCGCAGGGATCAGTGCTGGGACCCCAACTATTTACAATTTATATTAATGAGTTGGAAGAAGAGACTGAGTATAACATAGCCAAGTTTGCTGACGATACAAAGATGGGAGGAAAAGCAATGTGTGAAGAGGACACACAAAATCTGCAAAAGGACATAGACAGGCTAAGTGAGTGGGCAAACATTTGGCAGATGGAGTATAATGTTGGGAAGTGTGAGGTCATGCACTTTGGCAGAAAAAAAATCAAAGAGCAAGTTGTTATTTAGATGGAGAAAAATTGCAAAGTGCTGCAGTACAGCGGGACCTGGGGGTACTTGTGCATGAAACACAAAAGGATAGTATGCAGGTACAGCAGGTGATCAGGAAGGCCAATGGAATCTTGGCCTTTATTGCAAAGCGGATGGAGTATAAAAACAAGGAAGTCTTGCTACATCTATACAGGGTATTGGTGAGGCCACACCTGGAATACTGCGTGCAGTTTTGGTTTCCAAATTTACGAAAGGATATACTTGCTTTGGAGGCAGTTCAGAGAAGGTTCACTAGGTTGATTCCAGAGATGAGGGGGTTGATCTATGAGGAAAGGTTGAGTAGGTTGGGCGTCTACTCATTGGAATTCAGAAGAATGAGAGATAATCTTATCGAAACGTATAAGATTATGAGGGGACTTGACAAGGTGGATGCAGAGAGGCTGTTTCCACTGATGGGGGAGACTCGAACTAGAGGACATGATCTTAGAATAAGGGGCCGCCCATTTAAAACTGAGATGAGGAGAAGGTTCTTCTCTCAGAGGGTTGTAAATCTGTGGAATTCGCTGCCTCAGAGAGCTGTGGAAGCTGGGATATTGAACAAATTTAGACAGAAATAGACAGTTTCTTAAACGATAAAGGGTTATGGGGAGTGGGCAGGGAAGTGGAGCTGAGTCCATGATCAGATCAGCCTGATCTTATTGAATGGCGGAGCAGGCACGAGGGGCCGTATGGCGTTGTCCTGCTCCTATTTCTTATGTTCTTATAATGGGATTTAGCCCTGAGCTGATGGACTTTGCTCACTGCTGTTGACATCTACAATATTTCACACCAGAAGTCCTCAAGCTCTTCTTTGCTGACAATGTTCTTCACTCCCCAACATTAATGGTGGCACCAACTGCATTCCACCTGTTACAGTTTTTTCAGTATTAGTGTGTCAAACTGTGTCCTTGCAGAATTAATATATTTTACTTGGAAGGAAATCATTACCTCTTGCCCCTCCCTCATGCCGCCACAATAGAAAGTAATGGGGCAGGGAATTAGTTGCATTCGATTTCATTTCTCTCTAAATTCAAAGGTAGTGCCTACAATTTAAATGAAGTGTAAATTCTACACTTCTGGAAAAAAAAATACTAGACAAAGTTCTCCCAAAGCTTTGGCATCTTGAAAGCGGTAATGAATATTGTGCTAACTGAATATGAATGCTTTCCTTTTAGGAGGAATTGCATGTTTGATACAGAGCATAAGTAATCCATCTCAATGATATGCTTTAGTCCTAGCTTTGGACCTTCATAATTACAACACAGCTGCAGATATATGAAACACACACACATTATGTACAACACTCTTGTATATTGTGAAAAATGCTATAGGGGAAGGTATGCAGGCTGTGGCTAAATGCAGATCTGATCAAAGTGGACCAAACCCTTTCCCTGTCACTCTCATCAGATCTTGGATTCTGTGCAGTATTCCCTGGCTTTTCATATTCTGCACAACTACAAAAAGCGAACTTCCACATGTCACCTACTAACTCTAATGATTTGGTAAACATGCTTTTAAACCTTTCCTGTTTTCTTTAGATTGAATCCAAGTGAATGATTAAATTGTCTGATTAGAACAGAACATTTCTTCACAGGCACGTAATCAGATTTTTACTTGTTTTTATTTGGATTTTCTCCCTCCTCACACATCCTTGCAAGTATTCTGTTCGATCTGTCCGCAATTGTACATGAAACACAAACAACAGTCAATATTCACAGGACAATAAAATAATTAAATTAAATGGATAAAATATGCTGTACCTGAGAAGAATGATCTTGAAAATAGAACTTATTCCTGGGAATCATGCTGTGCCATTGTAGACCTCAGCAGACGCTAACCAAATGTTACCTCTGCAGCTGCTGCTTTCACAATCTTACCTATGTCCCAGAGAGTTTAGCGGTCAGGAAAGAATCTTAATAGTCTCTTATTTTGTGATATTTTTCTGTTTTGGGATGATTTTGATTAGGAAATCTTTTAAGACAAATTTTCATGCTCATCAAAGTAAGGAATTACTTGGAGAATTAAAAATCTTCCTTTTATTTGATTCAAACACCCACAAGTTTTGTTATGTTGGGGTTAGAAACATAGGAATTAACAGCGCAGAAGGAGGCCATTCCGGCCCATCGTAGATGCAAGCTAAAGGTCGTTAACTACAATTACAGAGCGGCGTTCTGGTACATCAGTATCACACCAACCACTCTGAGAGCACAGTATCTACACACAACATATATTTGTGTTGTAATTTGCACTTACTAGAAACTGGATATCAGAATTGTCCACATTCATCACAGAGGGCCAATAAGACACAGCCTTTTATTCTGATGGATAGAAAGAAAACAGTGGCATTTCTATAACGCCTTTCACTATCTCAGGATGTTACAAAGCACTTTATACAGCCAATGAAGTACTTTTGGAGTGTAATCACTGTTGTAATGTAGGAAATGCGGCAGCCAATGTGCGCACAGCAAGCTCCCACAAACAGCAATGAGATAAATGACACAATTTGTTTTTAGGACAAGTTGATATGGCTGTTAAAAAGCATAGGCTTTATAAGTACAGGCAGAGTACAAAAGTAAGGTAGTTAGTTAAACCTTTATAAAACACTGATTCGGCCTCGCCCTAGAGTATTGTGTCCAATTCTAAGCACCATACTTTAGGAGGATGTCGAGGCCTTGGAGAGGGTGCAGAAGAGGTTTACCAGAATGATACCAGGGAGGTGGAATTTCACTTATGTGGAGAGTCTAGAGAAGCTGGGATTGTGTTCTCCTTTGAGCAGAGAAGGTTAAGGGAAGATTTAATTAACGTTTTACAAATGATATGGGTTTTTGATAGTATGAGTAAGCATAAACTGCTTCCATGAGGTTTGGTGAGCAGAAGACACAGATTTAAGATAATTGGCAAAAGAACCAGAGAGGAGATAAGAATTTTTATTTTATGCAGAGAGTTATGATCTGGAATGCACTGCCTGAAAGGGCGGTGGAAGCAGATTCAGCAGTAACTTTCAAAAGGGAATTGGATATATATATTTGGAAAGGAAACATTTGCAGGGCTTTGGGGATAAGAGCAGTGGAGTGGGACTAATTAGAAAGCTCTTTCTAAGAGCTGGCACAGGTATGATGGGCTGAATGGACTCCTGTGCTGTATGATTCTATGATCTGGTTTTTTGACATTGGTTGACAGATTAATATTGGCCAAGATATGGGAGAACTCTCCTGCTCATCTTCAAATAATGCTGTTGGATCTTTTACATGCCCCTAAGAGGCATCTTATCCGAAAGACGGCACCCTCTGACCTTCTCTCAGTACTGCATTGAAGTGCCAGCCTACATTATGTGCTCAAGTCTCTGGAGCGGGGTTTGAACCCACAACCTTCTAACTCATGGGCTAGAGTATTACCAATTGAGCCACAGCGAATGTTGGTGTGAGATTGATGACCTATGAAAGTCTAGTCCATTGAAAAGAGACGAGTTTCACTGTCCTGATGTATGAAGTAGCCCATCCTAACCTTTTAATCACTAAACATGGGAATATACTTTTTCTCTTATTGGCCTTCCTCCAACCACAGACACTAATGCTAACTTCATTTTTGCTTCCTTGTATGTGTCAAAGCTCTGCAGCTCTGTTGGACTTCCTAGCTGTGCAGCTCAACGCATTGAGTGGCATTTGGTGAATGAAACTGATTGGACTGCCCAAGCTTTTTACCTTCCTGGGCTTCTTGTGCCAATGCCATGAGGTCCAGCAGGCCATGTATAAAATTGAAATCAAAGTTCCCATTAGTTTGCATAGATCTGACTCTGCCAGTACTAACAGATCTTGTTCTGATTTGGGATTTACTCAAGAGTGTGATAACAGTATCACAAGTAGCCCTTTCCAAACCTCCAGCCCCACAAAATGTAAACTGGACAAACCAGCAACTAAGAAATCGAACGGAGATTCATGTGCCATAGTTGGGCACTCAGGATTGCTATCGTATGCTATCCTGCTTTCACCTCTATTATCAATGCAATCCACGTGTTCCTGCCCTCTGTACACATTACTTTATTGCTCATTTGTTCCACCTCCACATAAAAATTAATAGGCTATTAACCAAATAGGGGAAACCATTTGAGAGAATTTTTTAAGAAAGCATAGTGCCATAGCAGTAGTATTTTCCAACAGTTCCTACCTTGTTCTGGTACTAAACCTGAGTGCTTTTTCTGTCAGCAGTTCAGTTTGTTGCAACACCTCAGAAATTTCCTGCTGTTTGTTTTCCTTCATGGCTGCACTGCTAAAAGTATGTTCTAACTTAAGTTTCTTTCACAAAGTTGTCCAGGGCTTTTTGAAAGCTATTTTTGTGCCCAAAATACACGTGACAATTTACAAAATCAATGAGAATAAATTCATCCATTGGCAAGTGGCACAAACTAATCCAACTCAGATGGGTACCTCATGCTGTCAACGCCTCCCTCATGGATGCCAAGGTTCTTGCAACCTTTTGAAGTAGCTACCCTTAATGAGATACAGACTTCAGCCCATATCTGGCTCCATAAACAAGGTTTCAGAGCAGACATGCATGTGGAGCACAGCACCCCTTTTAAGGGAACTATCTCTTTGGGAATTTATTTGAAGTGAGGCTGGAAAGTTTCAATAAACCTGAAGAAGCAAATAGAGGTGAACAAGGAGTTTCACAAAACACCAATGGAGACTAGCAGCACTTCCCTAAAATGACTGTTCCTGTCACATGGTTGATCAGTTGCCTGTTTTTCAGAGCAAAGAAGAGGGTTCCTTTAATGTTCTAAAGAAGCAGGGGCCCAGAATGCCAAGTTACAGAGAACCAGCATGGAGTCAAAAATTGCCATTTGATCCAACAAACCTATTTCTTCCAGAGACCATGTAAAACCTGCTTCATCAGGAACTCCACCGAACACAAGAGCAAAGTTATGCAGTATTTCTTCTGCCCCCACCCCCAAAAGCAATATTGAAGACATTTTCAGAATATCTGATCTTGCATTCTACATTACTTTTCCTTTACTGGTTAATTACCTTTCCATGGTTCCATCAGAACAATGATACAATGTGTATTTAGCCTCTCTATACGTGCCAAGATATTTATCCAGTTTAATTTTTCTTTGAAAAGTTAGTACAGTGCTAACTGCCCTTCGCCATATCTAGTCTCCACTTGCACTCCAAGTGAAGTAACCTGTTTGTGTCTGTATTAAGCATTCCCTCAGCATTTGAAACACCTAGGGTCATGTTCACTCTCAATTTTGTTTTTCTCTCCCAATAAAAACAAAAGTTTAGTTCTGCAAGCCCCTCTTCATTACTTAGACCACTTTTCCCCAGAATCATTGAGGTCTTTCTCTAACGGTCAATGTCATTTTGAGGTGGAATTTCTAGATTTGGGTAAAATTTAAAATATAGCATCACAAATGATCTTTCCAGGGTTAGAATAACTAATTTCAACATGTAATCGAATGCTCCTGAGGTGCATTGTGGTACTTCATTAGCTTTGTTGCTAGCACCTTCAATAATTAGATATATTTTGTGATTAGTCTGTAATTGCACCTGAATCCTTTTCCTTCTTCACTTTTATCCTTCAATATTTATCCCTCAATCAACATAACAAAAAAACATTAACTGGTCATTATCACATTGCCGTTTGTTGGAGTTTGCTGTGTGCAAATTGGCTGCTGCGTTTCCCACATTACAACAGTAACTACACTCCAAAAGCACTTCATTGGCTGTAAAGTGCTTTGAGATGTCCAATGGTTGTGAAAGGTGCTATATAAATCCAAGTCTGTCTTTTACTGAAAGCAAAGAAGCCAGTTTTCTGTGCACGGTTCAGTGGGTAAAGTGCTGTCCCTGTACTGAAATCAATCGAGTGGGTTGCCAGTTTCATCCTTTGTGTCCACAGTTAGCTTGTTCAGCAGTGAAAGGAAAGTCATGTTTCTGCTTGCCTTTAGTGACTGGTGAACATCACATGGCACTTTTGGTAATTATTTCCTGATTTCACAATTGGGAAGGACCATTTCTTCCCTTAAAATGTTTGTGTTCTCACTATGACAGTAGACTCACTTCCTGAAGAAAATGTGAGTGATGTCTTAATACTTGATGTGTCCTGGTTTGGATTAGCCTTTTCCCAATCTTTCAAATAATTGCTGCTATACATGCCAACTATTACCCCTGATTGTGTTCTGATGTGTGTAATCTTACATTTACTTGTCCACATTGAGAACCCATCTACTGTTCCTGAGCCCATCCACTTAATTGGTCTTTTTAAGGGTGTTAGTCTCTTGTGTTTGTGATCATATAACTGGTTTCATCAGCAAGTTGAATATTACTGAAAGGATTCTCCTTCATATCTGCAAAGCAGAGCAGATATCTGTGGGACTCCATGGGTCACTGCCACCAGGGCTTTTCCCATTTAGTATCACTTGCATTGTTTTCTAAGCCAATTTTCAATCCAGCTAGCAATATTATCATTGATTCCATGACCTTAATCTTGTAATAGCTTTAATGTAAACCTTTGTCAACTACTTCCTGAAAATTCAAGTAAGTTCAGTGCACTGGACTGAATTGGCTGTGAAGCATTTAGGACATCCTGAGGTTGTGAAAGACACTATATTAGTGCAAGTCTTTAATTACCATTTTAGCTCTGTCATCAACAAATGCCAATAGAATTTAAGACATAACCGGTTCCTTCTCAGTCTATGCTGGATGTTCTTTCAAGCTGCAGAATCTTTTAGATGAACCGGAATTGCACCCTGTAAAATGCGCTTGGGCTGCATCAATGGTTCAGTGGGTAAACACACCACCCACTATGGTAGAGACCACAAAGATCAGGTTTGATCGTTGACCAAGGCGATTAGGGTATTATAGCTGGCCTTGGTATCCCAGGGCAAAGTACAAAAAAAAATCAGCTAGTGTTCTGTAGGTTTTATATGTATCATTGAGTCTGGACTTTCTCATAAACATAGAAAAGTCTCAGTTACAGCCAGTATAAAGTCTGCCACTCACTTGTGCAGGTCAAGACCTTTCTGTGCATTGTCTCACTTTCATTAGACCATCTATCTGAAATACTTCCTTGTCTTGGTAGGAGACAGAATTCCACCGTGACGTTTTCATGGTACCAGAAGCAAAACCTATAAAACACAACTGCCACTTAACCACCTCATCCTTGAAACAGTCTCTGTTGTCCTGGGACATAGCTCAACCAGGAAAATATTGTGAGACAATAGGTAGTGTGACTAAACAGTCTTCAGGAGCACGGACCTAAGCTGCATGGATCTTAGCACATTACTGGTCTCGGGTTTTGAGCAATTTGGTTAGATGCTCTGTATTTAATGTGCAAGTCCTTAATGAATTGATGGAAACCTGCACAAAAAACCCAATACCATGATATTTTTGATGGAGTAACCATGCCATATAGAGGGGCTATTGTTCCGATCTTCCAACCTGTCTCCTTCGGGATGCAAAATGACAGTATGGATGGCTTCAGTGGCAAACTCCTCCTTCCAACATAGACTCTTCAGTGATGTTGGTTCAGTTGATGCGATTACCTGGAAATATAGGTTACCCAAATCTCATGGTCATGCTCCACAATATGATGTTACCTAGATTTTATTGCAGCAATCAAGGCAATTGAACCATAAAATAGTATCTGTCCTGTAAAGAAGAACGGGGAGGGGTGGATGCATTCGTCTGCCTTGCCTCTATTTCACTTCTTGCCCAGGATTACAAGAGCTGGCGACGTTGACCATTATCTTGCTGGATGAGGACAGTTCAGTCGCTGAATGTTCTTGCTCTGAATATTTATTGACCCACACAGAGGCCCCACAGACAGAACCTGTTATCACAGCTGTAAACTTAAATATGGCATGGTGCTTCTCCGTGCCTTTATTTGACAGCAGGGCTCTCAAGACAATCATAAACAACTAATATGTTGTCCCTCCTGCAAGGTGGATTGCTCTCCTCACAGCTGAAAGCTATCGCCTTAAAATGGTATAAAGGTTTCTATATTGTCAGCAACAAGGCTGCAATCTGGCTATTCTAGTTTACTTATAGCTGAGGGCATTTCCCTGCAGCTCACTGACAATTATATTGCCAGCTATCTGCTGGTGGTGGGAACTCCCCTTGTTAAATGCTAACTGATATTCCAGTTCATGATGGGTATCTGGCAAGTCACTTTTTTGAATGGCGCCTAAAGCCCAACAAAGATCTGATTCTTAGAATCTTGGGCTGTTATAGCACAGAAACCAGCCATTTGGCCCATTATGTCTGCCAGTATTTTTTTTTCAAAATATTTAATGTTCATTTTTTTCAACAACTAAGTTTTGCTATCTAACACATTTACGCCCATGGTTTCACATTTATCCTTCTTGCAGTGTAGCTTGCAAGGATTAATTGGTTATCTTGACTTGTTTCGCACTTGGCTAGGATAATTATAAGGCCACATCTGTAATTGTTGACTTCAAGTTTAATTTATCTTAGCCTCTTAGTGTTGCTTATCTGACTTTGCATACCTCTTCCATTGAAGGGAGTGTTGTATTGTTCACCATACCACAGTATTTTATTTCGCTAAAAGACCATTATTTGCTGTGTTTTGGAGCTAAACTGTAGGCAATAACTTAAATTTTTATAATGTCTTTCATGGAACAAAATATTCCAGCTAAGACCAGAATGGAAAGAGCAGCAGGTGCATGCTGGGAATATTGGGAAGACCGAAGCCATTGTTTTTAGTCCCCACCACAAACTCCGTTCCCTTGACACTGACTCCATCCCTCTCCCCAACTTCTGTCTGAGGCTGAACCACACTGTTCGCAACCTTGGTATCATATCTGACCCTGAAATGAGCTTTCGACCACATATCTGCAGCGTAACTAAGACCGCCTATTTCCACCTCTGTAACATCGTCCATCTCTGCCCTTGCCTCAGCACATCCGCTGCTGATGCCCTCATCCATGCCTTTGTTACCTCTAGACTTGACTATTCCAACACATTCCTGGCTGGCCTCCCACATTCCACCCTATGTAAACTAGAGGTAATCCAAAACTCAGCTGCCCGTGTCTTAATTCACACCAAGTCCCGCTCACCCATGACCCCTGTACTTGCTGACTTACATTGGCTTCCGGTTAAGCAACGCCTCAATTTCAAAATTCTCATCCTTATTTTCAAATCCCACCATGGCCTCGCCCCTCCCTATCTCTGTAATCTCCTCCAGCCCCACAACTCCCCGAGATGTCTGCGCTCCTCTAATTCTCCTTCCTGCGCATCCCTGATTGTAATCACACAACCATTGGTGGCTGTCCCTTCTGTTACCTCTCTTTCCTCCTTCAAGACGCTCCTTAAAATATACCCTGCGCTAATTTCTACTTATGCGGCTCGGTGTCAAATGTTTAGCGCATAATAGTCCTGTTTAGTGCCTTGGGACGTTTCACTACGTTAAAGGCGCTATATAAATACAACTTGTTTTTGATTATTTAGGGTAGAGCTGAGAAAGCCGAAGAATTGGGGAGAAAACAAGTGGGATAGTTACAAAAGGTGTGGATGAAGGTTTTGGTGGAGGGAAAGCTAGGGATTTAGGCTGGCAGTGTTGAGGTTGTTTTTTTATATGGATTAGATGTGTGGTATACTACATGGAATTATGGAATGCAGTCCCAAAATAAGAGGAAAAGCTCTCGAATTCCATGTAGTTAAAAATAAAATTTAACAAACCAGTTTCCGTAAACTAATGTCTTCTGCTGGAGCACAGATTGCTTGTAGCTGATGTACATTAAGAAATCATATATTGCACATCTTTGGCAAAGTGAACATTGTTTGATTTCTCTATTAGACCAGCATTGTTAAGCTCTGTCGAGCATATCCCTGTAGGACTCCCAAATGAAGCAGTTAGAATAACTATTTCCAGTTTCTGTAATGTAGTTTCTTTGCATTCTAGTGGCTTTATTCGCAAGCATTCATTTGATAAAGGATTCTGTGTCTTTGCAAGTTTTGGGCAGTCTGCAAACTAAGCTGATATACTGCCAATACTTTATAGGTAGGATGCGGAAATGTAATGCAACCTGTTTAGCCACAGCTCTTAGCACACTCCTTCCCTCACTTTAAACTGAGTGGTGACTAGAATCCACATTAGAAGGCCAGATATATCTTCTTTCATGCTGTTGTGAATCTTGTCATTTCAAAACCTACTCATGGCATATTCTTGTTTTCTTGTCAGTTTTATTCCCTCCCTTCTGAATGTGTTGGCTCTTTACCATGGTGGAGTTCATCACCGTTTGGCAACCTCTCGCACCTTACCAGTGTTTTTTAAAATTTGTTCGCTGGATGTGAGCAATGCTGATAAGACTGCATTTAATGCCGAGTAATCATTTTACATTTGAGTGGCTTGCTAGGCCATTTCAGAGGGTATTAAAAGTCAACCAGCAGAGTCCTGTATAATTGTGACAAGTTCCCATCCCTGAAGGACATTAGTAAACCAGTTCGGTTCACTTGAACAATCCCTGCAGCGTTTCTGATGCTAGCTGACAAATTAAAAGATTTCACAACTTGCCATGGTGTGATTTGAAGTTGTGTCCTTTGGGCTGCTAGCCCAGTACCATAAGCGCCGCAGTAGCATATCCCACATATTTATGTGCAAGCTTTAATATTGAGTACCAACAAGCTATTCAGTGGGGAACCGAGTAATGTAGTTTTACAAAGTGTCACTGGCTTGTGTACAGCATTTCTGCCACCTGACCTAAGATCAGCTAACAGCACAGACTGGGAATTGACCCCGGGATCTTCTAAGTCTATGGTTCAGCTCCTTGGTAGATAAAATCGGCGAAACATGGGGAGATGCTAATGGGTCTTTCCAAAACTTGTCTGGCCTGTTACTGGTTTACTTCAGGTCACACGTTCCATTTTCATGGTCTATTCCAACAAAATCATGAATGTTAGCAGTGGCCTGCTTTATGTGTATGTCTCTGTCTCACACTCTCGCCCTCTCTCGCACACACATTGTTTATAGCCTGTTACCAACATACAACCTTTTACACCCACATGGGCCCTATCTGGGCTGATTTTTTTTTCCTCAGTAACTGAAATTTCTAATGTCCAAAATAAGGGGCTAAACATTTTTTTAAATCAAAAATTACATATTTCAGAATAATTAAATTTAACCATTGAATAGTCATTTGTGTCTTAATGTCTTTCTTAAAGTTTTTACTTGGTGGCCTCTGCCTCGCCCAAAATCCTAGGCTTCGCCTTGATATTTTTGCCCAGAGTTGTAATGCTGTTAGCTGAATTTGGATTATGCAGTTACTAATTTTCCAGGATATATCAGTACTGTACAGCCAGCAGTACTGATGGAATATTTTTCTTACTCTTCTAGAAGCTTCTTTTTTTAAAATTATTTGAGGAGAAGCTGGAGAACACATTTCAAAAACTTTATTGAAGTAAAGTTCACTATTAGCTAGTTTTAAAAGAGGACGAATGAAGAAAAATAGCTAATTACACACCTGTGGTAACTTTTGTAGCCGAGAGTTTTTCCTTATGCGAATAGTTCAATTAAATAAAACATTTTGTTGACCATTAGGAAAGGTAAATGTTCCAATTTCTTACACCTATTTGGGTGAGAGAGAGAGAGAGAAATAGAGGGAATCCACTTTTGATATGTGCATTGAGTTTCACCAGTACGAACCTGGTAATCAGTGAAGTTAATTGTCGTCTTATAATTCAATCTTTAATGTCCATTTCATTGAAATGCAGTAACCGCTGACATATCCATATGGTGCTGAGCTGTGAAGAGGTTCAAAATGCAGTGTCCTGCTCTTGTGAATAGCTAAGTGACTATGTAAAGCAAAGGCAAAAATACTATATTAAATTCCTACAGAACTTTATACAACATTACAATATTTCCTACATTACAAGAGTGACTACACTTAGTATTTCATTGGCTGTAAAGCGCTTTGAGACGTCCGGTGGTCATGAAAGGCGCTATATAAATGCAAGTCTTTCTTTATATAATTCCACAGCAGGAAATCTTTATCCTGCTGAAAGGAAGACAATCCTGCTTCTTGTTCATGCTGCTTAAACATGAGTTTTGCATATTGTAACATGTTAAATTCCTTGTGTTTGTGTCCTATACTGTGTGTGTATTTTTTGTGTGCGTGTGATACTGCCATTATTCCACCTATTTCAAATAATTACATCATTGAAAAGTTATCCAACTGTACTTTCTTAGCCACGTAAAATATCACTAATTCAAACGCTGTCTCAGAACTTGCATTCAATATATGTTTAAAAAATAAATCCATATTGATTTAATATAACTGAGTCTACATTTTATTTTAACAAATTAAAACAAGGAACTTTATAATCTAACATGAGCATCTCCCACACACAGACCTCTCTACGGTCTAACTTCAGCTCCAGTCCCTCTCATCAGTCTTGTGTCTTTGGTAATCCACAGTTAAGCCACAATTTAATGAATGTAAAGCCCAGCCAAACCCTCACTAACCGCACCCCACCTCCTCCACCCCCACTGCTTCAGCCACATGTTTTTATTGAGAAATATGGTAGGTTTCAGCTGGGAGAGAGCATAGAACTGATTAAAACAGGAGCTGAGTAAGTCTTTGAGTAAAGAGTGTTATAGAAATGCATATTAATTGAATGGTCCAGTCTTATGCTGGATTAAGGAACAAAGAAAATGAAAACATTCAAAATTTGTCTTGTGTTCTAACAATATCTGACAGTTATAGTGAAATGTTGCAAAGCACTTCACAAGATCACAGCTGTGGCTCAGTTGATAGCACTATTGTCTCTGAATCAGATGTTTGTGAGTTCAACTTGAGCACATAATCTAGGCTGAGGGAGTGCGTTCTTTCGAATGAGACTTTAAACCAAGGCCCCGTCTGTCCAATTGGGTGGATGTAAAAGATCCCATGACACTATTCAAAGAAGAGCAGGATAGTAAACCCATGTTCTGACCAATATTTATCCTTCAACCAACATCATTAAAACAGATTATCACATTGCTATTTGAGGGGAGCTTGCCGTGCACTAATTGGCTGACGCGTTTCCTACATTATAACATTGGTTGCACTTCAAAAGTAATTCATTGGCTACATTGTGTTTTGGGACATTCTGAGGTTGTGAACGGTGCTATATAAATATAAGTCTTTAATGAGAATGGAGTGGACATCAAGAAGAAACTGGGAATGGTTAGGAAGGATGGGTGAGGGTGTGATTGAAGAGGAAAGTTATTAGGTGGCTTTTGAAGGTGAGGAAAGATGCACAAGAGGGAGGGCCATGATGGCTGAAGGCTCTGCCACCAATTGTGAAGCACAGAGAGTGGATGAACAAATGGTAGTCTGGACACAGATGAGCAGAGGATGCAAACTTGAGGATAAAAGCTGGAGAAGGTTGGAGATTTGGGGTGGAGTGAGACCATGTATATGAGCATAAAGAATTTGAAGTCAATGTGCTGGAGGACTGAAAGGACTGCAGTGATATATGGAGCTAGGGAGGGCCAGGTAGGATGGTATTGGAAACACTGAGGTAGGGATGGAGGCATTTGCTATATTGGAGGTGGGATTGATATATAAAAGGTGGTCTTCAGTTGGACGGGAGTTGGGTTTGAAGCTCAGTGCAAGGGTTGAGCAGGACATCAATATTGTGCACTGTTGGTTTAAACCTAAACAAACAGTGAGGGAAATGAAGTATGGTGTGAGAGTGCAGAGTTTCTGTTGCAAGTTGAAGAGATGGTGATCTTGCCATTATTTAGCTGGAGGAAGTACTGGCTCATTCACTTGATGTTGGAAAGACACAGCACATTGGGCAGCACAGCAACAGTAATGGAGTCAAAGTTGAAAGGTAATGCTGGGTTTTGTTGCTGAGAGCTGTGACACGTGTACAGACAATGTCGCTGAGAGATGACATGTATATGAGAACTAGAAGGGGGCCAAGGATGAAATGGAGCATGCTCAGTAAGATCTTTGTTCCCTATTCCAGCAAGTAACCAACCAATCTTTCATCTATAGACTTCACTCATCTTGTGGTCTATTTAAATGGAACATCTGCTGCATCTTTTCCACATAGTTATATGCCCTGCTTTAAATAACCACCAGATAGATGGGTCAGGGCTGCCTTTTGGGGTATCCAGATTTCTCAGTGAATGTAGTTAGTGAGCTGAGCCATTCAGATCCTCAGTCTGAGTTTGGTGAATTCAATTGGACCAGTGGTAGGGGATGCTGCAGTTAACCTCGGTACACTTCGATCAGGTGGAAAGATGGCAAAAGAAGAGTGCCATTTCCAGAGGTTCGGAAGCAGGTCCTCTGCCCACCTTCCTGTGCAGTATGGGTGTCAAGTGTTTGCATTGTGGAGGAGTGTGTGTTTGTCATCAGAGGATAAAGTAAGGTTACGGATTGCTGAGCTGGGTTGGGGTGTGTAGACTGGTGGTGTTGGTTGCCAAGTCTTTGTGGCGGGGGTATGTGTTGGTGAGTGGCGGGGTAGAGTTATTCGCTGAGCTGGGTCGGGGTGTCTGGGCTGTGGAGTGTTTGCACTGCTTCTGGAGCAGTTGTCTACATTGCTGAGTGGAGGAACAGAGTTGCTTGCTGAGTCGAGTAAGAGGACGTGTTGCTGAGTGGTGGGGCTTAGTTGCTGAACACAGAGGGGCTTAATTGGTAGGGAAAAGGAGGTTACTGAAGTGCTTTGGAGGGTTAATGAGTGACACAGCGGAGTTGGTTGATTTTTGATCAAGTGGGCGTGTGGGTTGTTAAATGAGTTCAAAAGTGCAATTTAATGGTAAGAGTGCAGTGTAGTTTGCTTTGAATAATGTTCAGTTGTGTTTGTGCTCCCACTAGGACATGGTGCTGATGTGAAGTGTGTAGACTGGCATCCTACCAAGGGATTGGTTGTGTCAGGAAGTAAAGACAGCCAACAGCCAATCAAATTCTGGGATCCTAAGACGGGTCAGAGTCTTGCAACCCTGTAAGTGATGACGCTTTCAATGTAGATAATAATTACAATGTCAGAATGGTTTCTGGTCCAGTCAAACTGATGGGATCAGCTTAATTAAAATGTGAGCAGGAAGGAAGTCATTTTATTGAGGCTGAACAGGAATTTCAAGTTCTGATTTTTCTGGAGTCTCTGCCAGCTAAATGAGATCCAGACTAAGAAAATAGCCAATTCTGCTTATGGCCTATGCACTGTTTAGCTCTGTCCCAATGGGATCTGCAGACCAATGCCCTTTTTGCTGATTGATTTTACTGAATCAACTAGACACTGTAATTCTCAATCCAGAAATTTTAGTTTCAAATCCATTCATATAATTTAGGCACGGATGAGCACTGTAGGAACTCATAAGTCTTATCAGCTCAAATTGCTGCTAAATTATAGTCATTCTTATATAAGCATCTTGTGATTTCTTCCTTGGGAAGCCTCTGTTTAAAAAAAAAACAATATTCCAAAGCAGCAACCTTCCTCTGCATCCTTCCCTTCTCCGCGGCGTAGATTGCTGCAGTGACTGGGGTGTGAACTGGAACTCTGAGAAACGTACAGTATCTGTCGTGGAGACAATGAGGTACAGCACCTGATGTAAGAGGAGAGACGGAAGCCCGGGGGACCTCATGGTGCCCCTGGTGGAATAGAGGAGCTGAAGTTCTGTAGGCAGTATGGTTCACTGAAGACCCCTGCAGATTGAATAGCCTGTTCCTCTATATCATGAAGACTGAAGCCTGGCATTGAATCGGAGGAACCCGGCAAACAATATGGTGTTTGGGGTGGCAACAGTGGAGCCTTGCAGACCTGTATTACCTACAGCAGAGAAGGCGCCCGGAAGAAAGGGCAATGCAGACCATAATGGAAGGCAAGCCTTAGGATCAAATATCTTAAAAAGGGGAATGGGGAACACAGGAGGGAGGATAGGGTTGTGCCTGAAGCTGGGCTCTGCAACTGCATCTAACTAGTGGGGGAAAGAGAGTCCTGGATCGTGCACTGTTTGGAGTTAAAGAGGGACATGCTGCTGGGAGAGGGGGAGCCCTGTCAACCATATGGTGCCTGGAATAGGGAGATCTATTAGCTAAATATGTTTCTAAAAAAGCAACAGAATTTGGGGTTTTATAAATAGGGGTGCAGAGTAAAAACATAAGAACAGGGGTAGCCCCTCGAGCCTGTTCCACCATTCAATGAGATCATAGCTGATCTGTGACCTAACTCCATATATCCGCCTTTTCCCCATATCCCGTAATATCTTTGGTTAACAAAAATCTATCGATCTCAGAATTAAAATTAACAATTGACTCAGCATCAACTGCAGAAGAGAGTTCCAAACTTCTACCTAGAGTACAGGGGTAAAGAAGTAATGAAGAATTTGTACAAAACAACAGTTATTCCACAGTTCGAGAAATGTTGCAGTTTTGGACGCCCAGTTATATAAAGGACATCAAACAGCACAGATTCCTAGGGATAGGAAGCTGTAGTTATGGAGAGAGACTTGAGATGCTGTCACTATATCCATTAGAGCAGAAAAGGCCAACAGGAGAGTCAATAATTTTTTTTAAATTATGAAGGTATTTAATTATGAAACATAGAAACATAGAAAATAGGTGCAGGAGCAGGCCATTCAGCCCTTCTAGCCTGCACCGCTATTCAATGAGTTCATGGCTGAACATGAAACTTCAGTACCCCATTCCTGCTTTCTCGCCATAACCCTTGATCCCCCGCGTAGTAAGGACTTCATCTAACTCCCTTTTGAATATATTTAGTGAATTGGCCTCAACTACTTTCTGTGGTAGAGAATTCCACAGGTTCACCACTCTCTGGGTGAAGAAGTTTCTCCTCATCTCGGTCCTAAATGGCTTACCCCTTATCCTCAGACTGTGACCCCTGGTTCTGGACTTCCCCAACATTGGGAACATTCTTTCTGCATCTAACCTGTCTAAACCCGTCAGAATTTTAAACGTTTCTATGAAGTCCCCTCTCATTCTTCTGAACTCCAGTGAATACAAGCCCAGTTGATCCAATCTTTCTTGATAGGTCAGTCCCGCCATCCCGGGAATCAGTCTGGTGAACCTTCGCTGCACTCCCTCAATAGCAAGAATGTCCTTCCTCAAGTTAGGAGACCAAAACTGTACACAATACTCCAGGTGTGGCCTCACCAAGGCCCTGTACAACTGTAGCAACACCTCCCTGCCCCTGTATTCAAATCCCCTCGCTATGAAGGCCAACATGCCATTTGCTTTCTTAACCGCCTGCTGTACCTGCATGCTAACCTTCAATGACTGATGTACCATGACACCCAGGTCTCGTTGCACCTTCCCTTTTCCTAATCTGTCACCATTCAGATAATAGTCTGTCTCTCTGTTTTTACCACCAAAGTGGATAACCTCACATTTATCCACATTATACTTCATCTGCCATGCATTTGCCCACTCACCTAACCTATCCAAGTCACTCTGCAGCCTAATAGCATCCTCCTCGCAGCTCACACTGCCACCCAACTTAGTATCATCCGCAAATTTGGAGATACTGCATTTAATCCCCTCGTCTAAATCATTAATGTACAATGTAAACAGCTGGGGCCCCAGCGCAGAACCTTGCGGCACTCCACTAGTCACTGCCTGCCATTCTGAAAAGTACCCGTTTACTCCTACTCTTTGCTTCCTGTCTGACAACCAGTTCTCAATCCACGTCAGCACACTACCCCCAATCCCATGTGCTTTAACTTTGCACATTAATCTCTTGTGTGGGACCTTGTCGAAAGCCTTCTGAAAGTCCAAATATACCACATCAACTGGTTCTCCTTTGTCCACTTTACTGGAAACATCCTCAAAAAATTCCAGAAGATTTGTCAAGCATGATTTCCCTTTCACAAATCGATGCTGACTTGGACCTATCATGTCACCATTTTCTAGATGCACTGCTATGACATCCTTAATAATTGATTCCATCATTTTACCCACTACTGAGGTCAGGCTGACCGGTCTATAATTCCCTGTTTTCTCTCTCCCTCCTTTTTTAAAAAGTGGGGTTACATTGGCTACCCTCCACTCCATAGGAACTGATCCAGAGTCAATGGAATGTTGGAAAATGACTGTCAATGCATCCGCTATTACCAAGGCCACCTCCTTAAGTACTCTAGGATGCAGTCCATCAGGCCCTGGGGATTTATCGGCCTTCAATCCCATCAATTTCCCCAACACAATTTCCCGACTAATAAAGATTTCCCTCAGTTCCCCCTCCTTACTAGACCCTCTGACCCCTTTTATATCCGGGAAGTTACAGGGAAAGACTATCTCCTATGGTCGCAAACTCATTAAGGGGTCATCAACATAAAATCGTCACCGAGTGAGGCGAGAGATTGGGAGAAATTTGTCGCGGGTTGTTGGAGCGTGGAATTTTTTGACAGGGAGAGGCTGAGACAGAGACCATTGTATCTATCAAGGGAGAATTCGATAAAATTTTTTTTTTTTGAAATTCGTAGCCAATCGTTCCAATTCTTTGTCAAATCACAAACGCCAGAGGTCACCTTGGGCCCATTCAAGGATCACTCTGCGCCAATGCTCTTAGCCAAAAGGCCTAGAGCCACTGCACCGTTCCTGGAAGTACTGCAATACCAGGTTCGTGCCATGGAGGTGGATGGGTCAAGCCACCCCACCCACCTCCTATTTCCAAAAAAGCAAGCATATACCTTCCCGATCCAGGGAGAACCACCTTGGGGTTATGGTGGTTACTCCCCTGTCAGGTCAGTTACGCATGATCTTAGCCAAAAGGCCGAGAGAGGGAGAATTCGATAAATATTTGAAGCAGAGGAAGATACAGGGCTTTTGGGAAAGAGCAGGGTGGTAGGATTAGTTTAGGATTGCTCTAGTAAAGAGCCAGCACAGATACGATGAGTGGTATGACCGCCTTCTGTGCTGTAACTGTAAACTTGTTTCTCTTCTGGATGAGAGGAAGATTATAGCTGTTGAAAAATTGTTTGCCAGTGCAAATGCTAATGATTTGGTATGATGTTTAAATTCAGTGTGCTTTGCAATGTTGTGTCAGAGTTTCAGTGATTCATGCCCTGATGATTGTGCCTCCTCCCCCGCCCCCCCTCCCCCCCCCCCCCCCCCCCAGCCATGCTCACAAAAACACAGTGATGGAAGTTAAGTGGAATCAGAATGGGAACTGGCTTCTCACAGCATCGCGGGATCACCTCTGCAAAATGTTTGACATCCGTAACTTGAAGGAGGAGCTGCAGGTCTTCAGAGGCCACAAAAAGGAGGCTACAGGTCAGCTATCTTTGACTTTACCAAGATCTCAGCACAGTAGATACATAGCTTAGTTCTGCAGACAAGCAGAAATCCTAACCTTCCCATTCTCTAAGTCCTAGCCAACAAATGCATAGAAATAGTGTCAAGTTCAGATATATATGTACCTGAACTAAGCCTTTGCATTACAAAGCGGGAGTGCATCATTCTTATTTGTTCACCTTCCACATTCAAATTGATAAACTGTTATCCAAAGTAGAGAAAACCATTGAGGCACTGTTGCTTTAAGAGTTTTGGAGCTCCAATAGTGCAAGTCTCTTTTTCCCCACCCCCTATATATTAACCTTATTCCCCACCCCCTATATATAAACCTATCCCCCCACCCCTATATATAAACCCTACCCCCACCCCCTATATATATAAACCTATCCCCCACCCCCTATATATAAACTCTACCCCCACCCCCTATATATAAACCTTATCCCCCACCCCTATATATAAACCTATTCCCCACCCTCTATATATAAACCTATCCCCCACCCCCAATATATAAACCTATTCCCCACCCTCTATATATAAACCTATTCCCCACCCCCTATATATAAACCTATTCCCCACCCTCTATATATAAACCTATTCCCCACCCTCTATATATAAACCTATTCCCCACCCCCTATATATAAACCTATTCCCCACCCCCTATCTATAAACCTATTCCCCACCCCCTATCTATAAACCTATTCCCCACCCCCTATATATAAACCCTATTCCCCACCCTCTATATATAAACCTATTCCCCACCCCCTATCTATAAACCTATTCCCCACCCCCTATCTATAAACCTATTCCCCACCCCCTATATATAAACCCTATTCCCCACCCTCTATATATAAACCTATTCCCCGCCCCCTATATATAAACCTATTCCCCACCCCCTATATATAAACCTATTCCCCACCCCCTATCTATAAACCTATTCCCCACCCCCTATATATAAACCCTATTCCCCACCCTCTATATATAAACCTATTCCCCGCCCCCTATATATAAACCTATTCCCCACCCCCTATATATAAACCCTATTCCCCACCCCCTATTTATAAACCCTATTCCCCACCCCCTATATATAAACCCTATTCCCCATCCCCCACATATAAACCTAGGAATCAATATAAGTAAAGACGTAGTACTGGAGATATTAATGGGACTAAGTGGTGACAAATCCCCTGGACCACGACGACCTGCACCGTAGGGTTTTAAAAGAGGTAGCTTCAGAGATAGTGGATGCACTGATAGTAATCTTCCAGAATTCTCTAGATTCTACAACAGTCCCCAAGGATTGGAAGGTAGCAAACATAACCCTGCTGTTTAAGAAATGAGGAAGTGAAAAAACAGGGAACTATAGGCCAGTTAGCCTGATATCAGTAGGCAAAATGGTGGAATCTATTATTAGGGATGTGGTGACAGAGCACTTAGAAAATCATAATGGCCCAGAAATCCCGGCCTCCCTGTGTCCGTACGGAGTGTCTGTCATGTTTGTAATTACAATGTAACACCACTGTATTACTGTATACACTCAACTTAGATGCACACCTTGACCACAGGGGGTGAACTTGTGGGAGACACTCCTTACCTGATCACACAGGTATATAAAGGGAGGTCCCACGCAGGGTCATCACTTCTGGAGTCCTGTAATAAAGAGTTAAGATCACAGAGTGGCCTTGTCCCTGGAATGTGCCTTGTGTGGTTTCATACTGTAGAGTAAGGACTTTACATTGGTGACGAGAAACAGGAATTCACGACCCACGAGAATGGCAACCGGTAGCACAGAGGAATGATACTGTGTTGGGGAAGACTGGGACGATTTTGTCGAGAGGCTTCAGCAAAGCTTTGTTACGAAAGACTGGCTAGGGGATGCAGCGGCCGACAAGCGAAGGGCTCATCTCCTGACCAGCTGCGGACCAAAGACTTATGCGCTCATGAAGGACTTACTGGCACCCGAAAAGCCGTCGGACAAAACCTTTGAAGAGCTTAGCAAATTAATCGGGGAGCACCTCAAACCAGCGAGCAGCATACACATGGCTCGACACAGATTCTACACCCACCGACGTCGTGAAGGACAGGGCATACCGGACTTTGTAGCGGACCTCCGGCGTTTGGCCAGCCTCTAAGTTCACAGACGCCTGCAGGGGGGAGATGTTAAAGGACTTCTTTATCAAGGGTATCGGTCATGCGGGAATTTTTCGCGTTAATTGAGACCAAGGACTTGACCTTGGAAGCGGCAGCGTTGTTAGCTCAAACTTTCATGGCGGGGGAGGAAGAGACGAAAATGATTTACGCGCGCAATTCTGTCTCTAACGCAGCGATGGATCAGGGAGTCAACATCATCAATGCTGCTCAGAGCCCCGCAGGCAGGCAGGGGCAGTCCGATATTTACTAGGCAGCAATAGACCCCAGAGCAGGACCTCAACAGAAACAATAGCAGGCTGAACAGACGTTCACGCAATCACATTGGACAATGCGGCCCGGGATGGGGCCATTGACACCCACTAATAGGGTACTTTAAAGCAGTCAAAGGGACAGTCAGCGCGGAATTCCTGGCTATAGTCCCTTTGTCCCCAACAATGGAAACTTTAACTCATGCTGGAGGTGTGGGGGAAAATACTCAGCCAGATCTTGCAGACGCCAACAGTTTGTCTGCAGAAACTGCAATCTCAGTGGCCATTTAGCTCGAATGTGCAGAAAACCTGCAACCAGACTATTATATGAGGCAGATGGACCAGAACAGGGTTCTGTGAGGCAGAATGACTTTTGGGGCAAATCGATGGACGCCAAGGTTCAGTGGGTCCATGCGGCGAATATTCACAGTTCGTACACCAAAACGCTACCAATGATGATGAGGGTTTTGTTGAACGGTATCCCAGTACACATGGAGCTGGACACTGGGGCCAGCCAGTCACTCATGGGCGTTTAGCAATTTGAGAAGCTATGGCCACTCAAAGCCAGTAGACCCAAATTAGAACTTAGTGAGACACAATTACGGACTTACATCAAAGAAATTATTCCGGTGCTAGGCAGCGCAATGATGGCTGTCACACACAATGGGTTAGTGAACCGGCTGCCACTCTGGATTGTCCCGGGCAATGGTCCCGCTCTGTTGGGGAGTAGCTGGTTAGCCGAGATGAACTGGAAATGGAGGGATGTTCACTCAAGGTAGAGCGAAGTTCGTGCTCACAAGTCCTACAACAATTGGAGTCACTATTCCAACCGGGCGTCGGAACTTTCAAAGGCACTAAAATAGTGATACACATCACTCCGGACGCCAGGCCAGTGCACCACAAAACCAGAGCGGTGCCGTATGTGATGCGGGAAAAAATCGAAAGCGAATTGAACCGGCTGTTGCAAGAGGGCATCATCTCGCCTGTTGAATTCAGCGACTGGGCGAGCCCCATCGGATGGCTCTGTCAGGATCTGTAGCGACTGCAAGGTGTCCCTACAAGACCAATACCCGCTCCCAAGAGCGGAGGACCTCTTCGCCACGCTGGCAGGCGGTAAGCTATTCACCAAGTTGGACCTCACTTCAGCCTATATAACCCAGGAACTGGTCGACGAATCCAAACTACTGACCACCATTACCACGCACAAGGGACTGTTTGCGTATAACAGGTGCCCGTTTGGCATTCGATCAGTGGCCGCGATTTTTCAACGTAACATGGAAAGCCTGCTTAAATCCATTCCGGGAACGATCGTATTCCAGGACGACATCCTCATCACGGGTCGAGACACCGAGGAACACCTCCACAATGGAGGAGGTGCTATGCCGACTGGACCGGGTAGGCTTGCGACTCAAGAAGTCTAAATATATGTTTTTAGCTCCTGAGGTTGAGTTTCTGGGTAGGAGGGTTGCTGCAGATGGGATTCGGCCCACCGAATCCAAAACAGAGGCGATTCGACGAGCACCCAGGCCCTGCAACACATCGGAGCTGCGTTCATTCCTGGGACTGTTGAACTATTTCGGGAACTTTCTGCCGAACTTGAGCAGGTTGTTGGAGCCGCTACACGTGCTCCTGCGTAAGGGTTGCGATTGGTTTTGGGGGGACTGTCGGGAACGAGCTTTTGATCATGCGGGAAACCTACTTTGTTCAAACAAGTTGTTGATCCTGTACGACCCCAGTAAACGTTTAGTTCTGACATGTGATGCATCGTTGGGGTTGGGTGCGTGTTGCAGCAGGGTAATGCTGAGGGTCAGCTACAACCTGTGGCTTATGCCTCCAGGTCACACTCTCAAGCAGAACGGGGATATGGGATGGTTGAGAAGGAAGCGCTTGCATGTGTCTATGGTGTACAAAAAATGCATCAGTACCTCTTCGGTAGGATGTTTGAATTTGAGACAGACCACAAGCCACTCACATCCCTGTTGTCAGACAGCAAGGTTGTCAATGCCAACGCATCAGCTCGCATACAGCGGTGGGCTCTCACGCTAGCTGCTTATGACTACTCCATCCGGCACCGGCCCGGCACTGAAAACTGCGCTGACATGCGCAGCAGGCTCCCACTGGCTACCACCGAGGGGGCAGCTGAGCAAAGCGCTGAGATGGTCATGGCTGTAGATGCCTTTGACAGTGCAGGCTCCCCCATTCACAGCACGCCAGATCAAAATCTGGACAAACAGAGATCCCCTCCTATCCTTGATTAAGAAATGTGTCCTGACTGGGGATTGGGCGCCCGACACGGAGCATGCCCTGAGGAGATCAGACCGTTCCACAGGCGGATGGATGAGCTTTCCATCCAAGCCGACTACCTACTATGAGGCAGCCGGGTAGTCATGCCCCAGAAGAGCAGGGAGGCATTCATCAGGGAACTCCACAGCAAGCACCCAGGCATTGTGATGATGAAGGCCATTGCCCGGTCACACGTTTGGTGGCCTGGAATTGATTCAGACCTGGAATACTGTTTGCAGGTGCACGACCTGTGCCCAGCTGGGTAATGCCCCCAGGGAGGCCCCGCTCAGCCCGTGGCCTGGCCCACCAAGCCATGGTCATGCATTCACGTTGACTGCGCGGGCCCGTTCATGCGGAAGATGTTCCTCATTGTAGAAGATGCGTACTCAAAATGGATCTAGTGCATCATCCTGAATTCATGCACGTCATCCACCACCGTGGAAAGCCTACGTGCGATCTTTGCAACCCATGGCTTGCCGGACATCCTGGTTAGTGATAATGGCCCGTGTTTCACGAGCTATGAATTCTGGGAGTTTATGTCGGGCAATGGCATCAACCACGTCAGGACTGCGCCGTTCAAGCCGGCCTCCAATGGCCAGGCGGAACGGGCAGTCCATATCATTAAGCAAGGTATGCTCAGGATTCAAGGACCCTCCCTACAATGCCGCCTATCGCGCCTCCTGCTGGCCTATAGATCCCGCCCGCACTCGCTCATGGGGGTCCCACCCGCAGAGCTACTCATGAAACGGACACTCAAAGATTGGTTGTCCGACATCCACCCAGACCTGACCGACATAGTTGAGGGCAAGCGCAAGTCACAAAACGAGTACCATGACCGTAATTCAAGGGGGAGATGTATAGAAATTAATTATCCTGTATTCGTTCTCAATCGCGCCATGGGGCCCAAATGGCTTGAGGGTATTGTAATTGACAAAGAGGGGAATAGGGTCATCGTGGTAAAACTCAACAATGGCCAGATATGCCGTAAGCATCTGGACCAAGTAAAAAAAAAGGTGCAGCATGGACACGGAGGAACCTGAAGAAGACCATGAGATGGAGCTCACACCACCGCCAGTGAACGAGCAACAAGAGCAATCGGAAGAATGCACAATCCCTGCGGTCTGCCGGACAGGCCGGAATCACCACAGGTGACAGACACTCACGTCAGTGTCCAACAATCAGAGCCCCAACTGCGGCGCTCTACGAGGGAGCGTAGACCACCTGAAAGACTGAACCTATGATCCCAGTAAGACTTTGGGGGGGGCGGTGGGGGGAAGGTGATGTCATGTTTGTAACTACAATGTATTACTGCATACACTCAATTTAGATGCACACCTTGACCACAGGGGGTGAACTTGTGGGAGACACTCCTTACCTGATCACACAGGTATATAAAGGGAGGTCCCACGCAGGGTCATCACTTCTGGAGTCCTGTAATAAAGAGTTAAGGTCACAGAGTGGCCTTGTCCCTGGAATGTGCCTCGTGTGGTTTCATGCTGCAGAGTAAGGACTTTACAGTGTCTATGGACCCGGGAAGGCATCGCAAAAGCCGGTTTTCAGCGCACAATGCGCATGTACTGAAAACCGGCTTTTCCGACCTGTCAAACTCCAGTTCCAGCTCGACAGATCCTCCACATATCGGGAGCAAGGACATTCGCATGGGCAAGATTGTGGGATTTACCATATCTTGTCGAGCAAATGTCCTCAAAACTCTTGCGCCTGATAAAAGCAGGCGCATAGCCTACTGTTACAGGCATAAGAGTTTTAAAACACACAAACATAATAACATTTAAAAAGCAATTTTTATTGTTAAAAACCCTGCCCAATACGGTAAGTTTATTTTAAACCATAATTTTAAAAACTGTAATTTAAAAAAAATCTGATTTTTTTTTTCTAAGACATTTGTTAACTTTAATTTCAATTAATTGCAATTATGTGAGGTAAGTTTTTTTATTTTTTATTATGGTATTTAGTGTGTTTTTTTTCATCATTAATAGCAATGAGAACTGGTAGATACGGAGTTCTCATTGCTATTAATGAGAAAGCTGTGGAAATACATTCCTGATTGGTTGAGCAGTCACACGTGACTACACCTCTGCATCCGAACCTGGAGGATGGGAGCACGCTCTGGGTGTGAGAAGGCCTCTCCACCAGAATCGTAGGCTCCTCCGTGACCACCAGGTACTTTGGTTAAAAATTCTCCGGTCAGAGGTATTCGTCCGACAGAAGCTTCCGACTGGAATTTCAGAGCCAATATAATTAGACAGAGTCAACATGGTTTTGTGAAAGGGAAATTGTGTTTGAGAAATTTGAAGATGTAACTAGTAGGATGGATAAGGGTGAACCAGTGGATGCAGAGTCTTTGGATTTTCAAAAAACATTTGATAAGGTGCCACACAAGAGACTATTACACAAAATTAAGACTCACAGAATTGGGGGTAATATATAAGCATGGATTGAGGATTAATGAACAGAAAACAGAGTAGGAATAAACTGAACTTTTTCGGATTGTCAGGCTGTAACTAGTACTTGGACCTCAGCTATTTATAATCTATATTAATGACTTAGATGAAGGGACTGAGTGTAACGTATCCAAGTTTGCTGATGATACAAAGTTAGGTGGGAAAGTAAGCTGTGAGGAGGACGCAAAGAGATTGCAGATATAGACAGGTTGACTGAGTGGGTAGGAACATGGCAAATGGAATACAATGTGGAGAAGTGTGAAGTTAGCCACTTTGGTAAGAAAAACAAAAAAGCAGAATATTTTTTGAATGATGAGAGACTGGGAAATGTTTGTATTCAGAGGAACCTGGGTGTTCTTGTACATGAATCACAAAGTTACAGCAAGCAATTAGGAAAGCAAATGGTATGTTCGCTTTTGTTACAAAAGAATTGGATTAGAAGAGCAAAGAAGTCTTGCTACAATTACACAGGGCACACCTGGAGTACCGTGTACAGTTCTGGTCTCCTTACCCAAGGAAAGACATACTTGGCTTGGAGGAAGTGCAACAAAGGTTTGTTTACTAGACTTGATTCCCAAACGTTACAGCAATGTCTTATCAGTGCTAAACCTCAACCAATTCACAGCCTCAATTTGTCTCAGTGACCGTGCCAGCACTGGTTAATGCCAATGCAGTCAGGATATTCGTTATTACACCGCTTGAAGAATTTGTGGGTCTACCTTAGACCCCCAGGAGTCCAGCTTGGCTGTCATTGTGTGGAATAACTTGCATGTTTTCAAGAAGTTTTGTTTTAATCTGATAGTTTATGACAATATGCAGAGTCTAAAAATAGATCCACACAATCCTGAATAAATGAGCAATAATTCTATATAAATGACTACAGTTCAAGTGAGCATTGTTCCAATATCTCTGGATTTGAATGTTAAACCTTATTCTTGGAACTTGTGCTTGTGGCAGAAAGGCAGTTTTCATAGATAGGCAACGTCTCCTACGAACTGGAACCTGCATCCTTATATATGCCATGAGTGGGAAAGAGTCTCACAGGACTAATAAGCACCCCTTAGCTACGGTACATTGTGTCAAGAGACCCTGTTGAATCCCACGGCGTTCTATTGGCTCCTAAAGATGGTAAATAGCACCCAATCAGCCATTGTTTTCAAGATAAAACTAATAGGGTTACTTACTAGTAACATAATACGAGAAGCAGAAAGACACAACAAGTTACCAATAGAACAGGTATTAAAGAACACACTAACGGCAGAGTTAGACAACGAGGAGTTAAACTGTTAATCTTATAGAAACATTTAAAATAATGAAAGGGATAGACAAGATAGAGGCGGAGAGGTTGTTTCCACTGGTCGGGGAGACTAGAACTAGGGGGCACAGCCTCAAAATACGGGGGAGCCAATTTAAAACCGAGTTGAGAGGGAATTTCTTCTCCCAGAGGGTTGTGAATCTGGAATTCTCTGCCCAAGGAAGCAGTTGAGGCTAGCTCATTGAATGTATTCAAGTCACAGATAGATAGATTTTTAACCAATAAGGGAATTAAGGGTTACGGGGAGCGGGCAGGAAAGTGGAGCTGAGTCCACGGCCAGATCAGCCATGATCTTATTGAATGGCGGAGCAAGCTCGAGGGGCTAGATGGCCTCCTCCTGTTCCTAATTCTTATGTTCTTATGTTGTCTTATGAACATATTTCTTACATATTCCAGACTTCCCGATCTGCTGAAGTATTGGGAGACACGATTCTCTTGATTGACTTCACACTGTTCGACTTCACAAGAAAACTGAACTAAAGTGGAGCGAAAATGCCAAATTAAGCCTTCCATGTCAAAAATATTAATGTTGCGATAATTACTATCATCCACTAAGTATATCACTAGGAATAATGAATTTGTCCACCTCAGTCTGCAGACTCGCTACATCAGCATTTCAAAGAGAAACTGCTAGAGCAGAAAGCAAAATTTGACCTAATTAATTTGATTACTGGCTGTGGAACCAGCTGACTCTTTTTTCCAAAGTGAAGATGGGTCTGCTCAATTTTATATGTTGGCCTGACAAAGAAACGCTTTTAAGGATGGAGCTACCTGAAGCTGGTTTCTAAATCGCATTTATTTAAAGTGAAATGCAAAAAAAAATTGTTTAAAGTGGAATGCAACACAATTCCCCCAAATTGTTACAGTAAGATTAAGCTTGTGTAGTGAAACAGCGACATCACTGTATAAAAAATGATTTCAGTCCTTGCCTCCTCTTTAACTCTCTACTTCTGTCTGTTCACAGCTGTGGCTTGGCATCCAGTGCATGAAGGGCTGTTTGCTAGCGGGGGATCTGATGGCTCTTTGCTGTTCTGGCATGTGGGGTGAGTAACGATCTGGAAATATGGTGTGTATGAGGGACATGTAACAAATAACATTCCAACCAAATGTACTCTGGTTGTTTTCCTGTCCTTTTGACTTTTGTCAGTGAAAGATGTGTAGTTTTCCTAGGCTGCATCTGAATACACTGTAACCAATTTAATGTCAGCGAGGATAAGGCATTTTCCGCTGCCGCACCAAAATGTCTTCCGTCCACGTTGTGTGCTAGACATGATGAAAACCTTGATAAGACCAATATTTTCTTTTGTAAGATCATGCTGATCTGGTCCATGCTCTGCTGCTGAAGTCCTCATCCATGCCTTTGTTACCCCTAGACTTGACTATTCCAATATACTCCTGGCTGGCCTCCCACATTCTACCCTACGTAAACTAGAGCTGATCCAAAACTCGGCTGCCCGTGTCCTAACTCGCCCATCACACCTGTGCTCGCTGACCTACATTGGCTTCCGGTTAAGCAACGCCTCGATTTCAAAATTCTCATCCTTGTTTTCAAATCCCTCCATGGCCTCGCCCCTCCCTATCTCTGTAATCTCCTCCAGCCCCACAACCCCCCGAGATACCTGCACTCCTCTAATTCTGCCCTCTTGAGCATCCCTGATTATAATCGCTCGACCATTGGTGGCCGTGCCTTCTGTTGCCTAGGCCCTAAGCTCCTAGAACTCCCTGCCTAAACCTCTCTGCCTCTCCACCTTCTTTCCTCCTTCAAGGCACTCCTCAAAAAACATATTTCTTTGACCAAGCTTTTAGTCACCTGCGCTAATTTCTACTTATGTAATTCGGTGTCAAATTTTTATCCCATAACACTCCTGTGAAGCGTCTTGGGACGTTTCACTACGTTAAAGGTGCTATATAAATACAAGTTGTTGTTTAAAAAAAAGTGGGTCTGACTGTTTATGGATGTATCTGATTGCAGTGTGGAGAAGGAGGTTGGAGGAATGGAGATGGCTCATGAAGGAATGATCTGGAGCCTGGCTTGGCACCCACTTGGGCACATACTTTGTTCAGGATCCAACGACCATACCAGGTATAACTTTAACTGACAAAAGTAAAGGATAGTTAAAAATATATATTCAGGGAACCGGATGAAATTTGCAAAGCCTTCAGATATGGAGCTCTCCTTCTGTTTAACAACTTCCCATACCATTGATACCCACAGGAGTTTCCTGTAATTACCAATCAAAAATAACAACAGCTGGATTTAATTCCTTTCACTTAAGTTATTAGAAAACAATCTATTATTATAGCTAATACAAAAGCAAAATAATTTGATGCTGGAATCTGAAATCAAAACAGAAAATGCTGGAAATCTCAGCAGGTCAGGCAGCATCTGTGGTGATGTTACATCTCGAACTTTTCCAGTTCTGACGACAGGTCACAGACCCGAAACGTTAACTCTGTTTCTCTCCACAGATACTGCCTGACCTGCTGAGATTTCCAGCATTTTCTGCTTTTATTTGTTATAGCTGTTGCTGTGATTCTGTACAGCCAGCTTTTTAATTCAAATATTGTGATTCTCCCTCATTTGTTCAAATATCACACACAAGTGAACAGATTGCAATCCCGGGAACCATTGGGGTGCTTACTCTTTCAAGGTTTTGCGCAGCATAGGAGCTGGTATAGAATAAGACAAAGCACTGTGTAGTGCCTGCTGGTAAAGGAGCTGTGTCCAATGTTGTTCTGTCCTAGTTTGGCCAACTGTTGGATGTGAAGGTCAACCTATATTCGAAGAACAGGAATGGCCATGACCTCAGTAAGTGGTCTTAATACTGTAAAGTTTAGCAGTATGTTAAATTACATGCAACCTGTCATTGGCAGCAAATTCTGGACAAGAAACAGACCTGGAGATAAAATGAGAGATCGCTACAATCTCAACCTGCTTCCAGGGATGTCAGATGAAGCAGTGGGAGAGTATGGTAAGAATAGAATATACCGTATCAGAATATGTTGGGCACTATTTTACAGTGTATAAATACTGGAAGAGACCAGACTATGCTGTATAGTGTAATAAATTTAAAACATTTCTGTTAAAATGTGCACACAAGCAGAATGCATTATACAGTGTATGGAATATAATATAAGAAATAGGAGCAGGAGTAGGCCATTTGGCCCCTCAAGCCTGCTCCACCATTCAATAAGATCATGGCTGATCTGATCTTGGCCTCAACTCCAGTTCCCTGCCTGCTCCCCATAACCCTTGACTCCCTTAATACAATCATAATGAGATTACAAATCTTGTTAATATTCTTAATGTACAGCATAATTTACAATAATATATAAGAAGTGAATTCATAATAAATAGTTCCTTGTGTGATGGGAATGTGAGACACTCAGCCACTGAACTGGCATTTGACCAGCACAGGAGCTGTTTACTGCCTCGCACACTTCCTGTCAAGGGAAGTAAACATTTAAGCACAATATTTCATAAAGATGAAACTCCTTGTACAAATCCTGAACTTTTATTCATATTTGGAATTCCACAGATGACATTGAGCCAAACAGTCTATCAAGTATTCCTGGGATGGGCATTCCAGAGCAACTGAAACAAGCCTTAGAGCTGGAAGAGGCCAGTAAGTAGATCACACAGCATTTAATATCGCCAGGAAGGAGATTGAGCCTGCTCTGAATGGCTCAGTGTTTTGACAAACTGAACCATGCACATAGTCATTCTATTGAGTTTGTCGTTAAAGTTGGAACTGACAGCTGTTTTGGTGCAAGACCATTCCCTTGAGTTGGA